>NW_017306676.1:334091-343309 GCF_000935625.1 Nanorana parkeri
GCCACGCCCCCTCCCGCCCCAAAACAAAGTGAGCCGGCTGGGTTGCATACCAGAGGCCGAACGCTCTGGAACGCACTCTTTATGGTGTGACTGGGCCCTTAAAGGAGAACTATAAGGTGAGTGATTTCCACTCACCCTCCCGCCCCAAAGCAAAGTGAGCTGGCCAGGGTGCGTTCCAGTCCCCCTGAGAATTCTCTCTCCCCAAGCCTGTCGTTTGCAGTCAGTGGCAGACCTAAGGAACAAATGGCCCTGGTGCAAGATTATTTTTGCCCCCCAAAAAAAATCCCACAAACCCCCCTAACCCATATTCCCTTTAGCAACCACAAAAAAAAAAAAAGTTGGGAAAATGGCATTGCTGTATAAAGTACTGCTGATATTTGTAGTCCTCTATAGAGGGTGCCATTCTGCATTGAATGCATAGAACTACAAATACTAACTGTACTTTATACAGCAATGCCATCAATTGGGCTAAAATAAAACATTATTTATGAACTTACCTTCACCTCCTCTGGCTGTTTCCTGGTGGGGGAGGCTGCAGAAAACCACCCGTGTGTGTCCATCTCAGCGCGCCCGATCGCCCCTGGTGACCACACAGCTCTTGCCACCCATTGTCCAGTAATAAAAGGTAAGTGCTGCAATGAAATACATGTGTGACAAAATATATATATCTCTCAAACACATATACAGGTGAAACTCGAATATCGTGCAAAAGTAATTGCAGTAAGTGCTGCAAAAGGGGCCCAAACCAAGTACTGAGTACATATGCATGCTTGTACTTTTCAGAGGTCCGATATTGTTCTATGTACAATCCTTGTTTTATTGATTGCATGTAATCATCTACTTTTTTGAGGTTGTGGATTTGGGGTTCTTGGGGTTTGCATGAGCTGTAAGCCATAATCATCACAATTATGACAAATCACGGCTTGAATTATCTTGCTTTGCATGTAATGAGTCTATCTCATATATTGGTTTCACCTTTTTAAGTTGCATTAGTGAAATAAATGAACTTTGCACGATATTCTAATTATTCGAGTTTCACCTGTGTGTATGTATGTATGTATGTATGTATGTGTGTATGTATGTATGTATGTATGTATATATATATATATACATACATACATACATACATACATACAGATACGGTATATACTAGGGATGCACCGATACCACTTTTTTAAGACCGAGTACCGATACTTTTGATCAAGTACTCACAGATACCAATTACCGATACTTTTTCTTAAAGGGACAGGTCACATTTTTTCTAAAGCAATACAAACTAATGCTTTAAGGTCACTTTCTTAATATTATGATCCATGAGATGACGAGGGAGCATGATGCCGGCTTCCCGGCCAATCAGAATGCCAGACACTGCGTCATTACACCGCGCCCGGCTTCCGGATTTGCTAGCTTCCTGACCAATCGGGAAGCCGGGCAGCGCGTCACAAGTGACGAGAGAGCATGGAGCCGTTTCCTGGCCAATCAGGAAACCGGGCAGCGTGTAATGATGCGCTGCCCGGCTTCCTGATACAGGAAGTACTCGTGCTAGGTATCGGAGCATTTGGGCGAGTACGAGTACTCACCCAAATACTTGGTATCGGCACAGATACCGATACTAGTATCGGTGCATCCCTAGTATATACTATATATATCCGAAATAAAGTCCTGCATTTTGCTATACAGGGCTATTCACAAAAGGGTGAAGAGTTTGGAGAAGGCAGGAGAAGTGAACAATCTAGGCCAAAATAGCTGCTTTTGGAAAAAGTCTCCAATTCAGATCACTTTCCAGTTCAGCTATGTTGTCCTAGATTGTTCACTTATCCTGCCTTCTCCAAACTCGTCACCCTTTTGTGAATAACCCCCATAGTGAATCATGTATTCAGGCCACATGCAATACCAGGTTACAACAGAAGGTGGCAGTGCAAGTAAAATAAGTTATTGCATAGTTCTGTTACTGCCTAATGCACATGAGTTCCAGATAGGGGCTCCTAGTTTTCCTGACAATCCTGAAAATATCGGTCATGAAAGGAACATAGAGGCTGCTCTTAAAATGCTAGTTGCCTGGCTGTCATGCTGACCATCTGGTTTTAATACTCCTAGTTAGTGACTTGGATCAAGTATGCAGATAAGGACGTTTGACTTGACGTCAGACTTGCCTCATCTGCACCCTTGTTCCAGGTCAGTAAGTCAAAAAGTAAAAAGCCAGAGAGCCACCATGACAACTAGCATTATCAGGAGGAGAGTTCAACAATAGCAGCCTCTATACCAACTATTTTCACTTTGCTGGTGTCCATCACCAAGATGGCCGCAGGCAGTTAAGTGTGCGTGACGTCATTGCACGCGTGCATAATGACTTGCCACCCAGCCTGGTGATGCCTCTGAATACACTCATCTTCTCTGTATTGTTAGAAAAAAGCCAGCATAGCAGCTTTATTTTTTTTAATTAGGTTTGTCTGATATAAAAGAACATATACAGAATTTGCAGTGAAGAAATGGCCACCTCTGTATTACTATATCCCATAATTCCAAATGTGATTCTTCTAAAACATTTCTAATACAGTTTAGGAATAAAAAGTAGGAAGACTGAAATGTTACGTTATAAAATGAGGTGATGAAGCACCAATATGTTTGCAATGATAAAAAGCAATAATACATTAATTTGGAGTGCAATGTAGGCCCATCGTACTGTGAAAAGAACACACATGACTTTTGTATTTAAACAATATCTCCTTATCCTGGGCATTCAGCTTGAAAAAATCCTTAGACAGATGCACAAGCAAGTTATTTTTGTTTTTTTCATACATAATAGTATCTTCCTTGTCTATAATTTGAGGAAGTGGTGACTGTTTACAGAAAAATATAAACATTTCTCTGGCTTGCGGACTAAACGTCTGCTTTAGATTAATCATTAAACAATGGCCTAGCAGTAGCAGGCTGTTAGGTCATTTTAACAGTCAATAGAAGAAGACAAATGTAGAGCTGATATATCATCTTTTACTGACTGACCAGATTAAAACAGTGATCTTGTAGGAGACATCTGACAGGTCATACATACCTACACACACACTTGAAGTGAACTCCAGCCAAAATGTATTGTACATTACAATTTTTTGGTTTTGGATAGAGTAAGGAACAGTTAGAACCAGTCAGGAATGTATTGCTGTCTAGGTCCCCATGTGTGACCTCTCTTGTCTGTTCTGGGACAAGAAGTGACAGGAATCTCCCCCATGGACACCAATTAAACCATTCAGAGGTCATAACACTTCCTGCTATACTAAAGAAGCATCAGCATGCCCATTAGAGAAAATGTCTCTCCCTTTCCATTTTCATGACTACCATCAAAAGACCTCCAAGAAGAGAAATCCTTCACAACTGGGACAAAAACAGCAAAATAATGCTGACAGAGGTTCCAACTTATTATTCCCCTGCTAAAAAATGATCTGGTACCTACACCAAACAGCCATAACATTGTGACCACCTACCTAATATTCGGTAGGTCCCCCTTTGCCACCAAAACAGCCCTGACCCTTTACTAGTGACTACTGACTTCACTAGACTCCACCAGACCTCTGATATGCTGTGATATCTGGCACCAAGCCGTCAGTTGTATACTTGCCTATATTTTGACAGCAGTAAATAAGACAAGATGGTGGAACCAGCCTTTCCCAACCAGGACTCCACTGAACCCTAGGGTTCCTCCAGCGTTTGCTAGGGGTTCCTTGGGTTTCCGGTCTGCCTGAAAAAACTGATAGGCGGACCTAATTGGGACACCTATCTGAAAGGGGCCTAACAGAGTGAAAAATAATCAAAGCCAAAATTGTCAGATGTACAGCTTCCTTTAGTAAAAAAAAAATACTCACACACTACAACAACTCAATCTGTACATTTGCATTGCATGTAGACAGATTACAAAGAAAGTAGAACTGTAGCCAAAACCTTCATTTTAGTTTTGTATAGATTATAGGAGGGTTATAACCCTTATTAGCTTTTTTTGCAGTGTTCCATTGGGGAGATTTCTCTTCACTTCCTGTCCACTTGCTACAACAGGAAGTCAGAGGAAATCCCTGGTGGTCAGCAAGGTCACTAGAACTAGTGTCCTCATTTGAAGATTTCCCATCTGCTCTTGTTCTGATGACAACCCAACATTTGGGATTTTCTTTCACTTTCAGTGATAACAGTCACCAGGATGAATAGAGGAGGATGAAATTCCCTAAAGGGGACACAGACAGCAATAAAAACTTGAGAAGTGTTCTAATCCCTCTCCACTCAATCCAAAGTAAGAAAAAAAAGGTATGGTTTCAGTTATACTTTAAAGCCTGAGCTAAGTGATTTTGAAAGGCAACTGTGTCATGAGAATGGGATTAAGCTTTACCAAAATGTTGGGTTGTTTTGTTTTTTTTAAAGGAGACCATATAAAAAGGCAAACAGCAAATGTATATACAGTATGTGACAGGTTTCATGATTGTTTAGGCCACAGTAGCAAATTGTAAGTCTAGAGAAGAACTAGTAATTTAAAACAGTTACTAGGGTTTTTTTTTACTTTTATAGCTTCTTGAAGAGACCTTTATACCAGTTTATTCAGGCAGGGGGTAGACACACTTTACTCCTGACTGGACAGATGATAGACAGAGAGAGGGGGGATGATGGTGGGGGGGTGGGGGGGAGTGAGAGTAAGAAATCGATCATATCAAAATGACATTTGTCCCAGATCATAACCACTTAGATCATGTAAAATAGCACGTCCATACCCTGTCCTTTTATTCACACTAGTGGTATTTGTCGCAATAGTTAGTGTGAATAGTGCTTTTTTACTTTTAGAATGCCATGTCTAGAAGGGAGAGAAAACACTCCTTTTTTTGTGAATGAACAGTCCTAGTTGAAAAATCTTATAATACGACCGGCGACATGCCATGACAGTCACACAAATATTCCATTGTTCAAGGACTGGGAAATCACAGGGCCAGACGATGAGAAGCTCCAACAAAGCACAAATGCAGAAGTCATGGCAGATTATTTTTTTGGGTTCAGAGCACAGATATCAATGCCAAAGCAATCAGCTGCAATACTAGCAAAGACTACAGTAAAATCACTGTCTACAATAGTGCAGGAATAAGCTGCAGCTTGAATTCAACGATGTTTGTTTGATCCCCAAAGTGAAGCTATTCCAAAAACAATGATGAGCAAAGCACTATAATAAAATCTAATAAGATTGTCATTTACTTTAATGTTGTACTGTGCATATTGCTCATTGCTTTGTCACATAAACCCATACTGTAGTGTACATAAAATTGTATAAAGGTTTTAAATTATAATGCATTTTAATATAACTGAATGACATTAAAGTAATTTATAGTAAATTCCATATGATCCGGCAGCCACAAGGTAGATCCCTGTGGGTGATCGGTATTTCTAGTTGCATGGGAGTTAATAATAACTGCTCCCAACAAACAACCCCCCCAAAGCCCCATTCATCTGCTATTTTCTGCAGCCAGCAGATGAATGGAAACAGAGGGCAGTGGGTGGTTGCAATAGCCAGACTGCTTTTGCCTATTGTAATTTGAAATAGCCAATAGCAGCCTGGCTCTTGCTCCCACCCTGAGAAAGTTCTCTCACAGGTCCGCTCCTCTGCTCAGTAGGCAGGTGACATTGCCAGCCTGCTATTGGCTGTTGCAATTTGAAATAGCCAACAGCAGGCTGGATATTGCTCCCCATTGTTTACATAATGCTGCCAACCGCAGACTTTAGCAGCTGGCCAGCAGCAAGATGTAAAACAGAAAATCTTATGTCCTCGATTTTTTTTTTTTTGCTGGTTGCTTGAGAGTGCCGGTTGCTTGAATGACAGATAATGGGGAGTTTAATGTAATAAGAGTAAAACAGTTCACATATTTCAGGCATGTTATTCAATGCCAGGGCTGGACAAATCCCAGGAGCTAGGTAGCCAATGCTTCTTAAAAATTACAGCTAGCGCCTAACTTTTTGAGGTTTCCTCTAGTTGTTGTCAATGAAGCTGGCTCGTAAAAAAAAATCCTACTGGCTCCTGGATTGGACAGACTGGCTCCTGAATTCCATATGAAACTTGTCCACTCATTTAATGCAATAATACCTTGTAACAGAAGCTTACACGTGAGATTTTAAATATTAAAAGTGTATCTAAAACCAAAAACATAAATGAAGGAAATTTATTAAAACTGGAGCAGACAAAATCTGGAGCAGCTGTGCATGAGAGCCAATCAGCTTCTAGCTTTCATTTACAAACCTAAACTGAACAAACTGAAGAAAGAAGCTGATTGGCTGCCATGGGCAACTGCTCCAGATTTTGTCTGCTCCAGTTTTGATAAATTCCCCCCCAATGTATTGCAACCTACCAGTTCTGAGATGCAGTGGCCAAATGTTTTTTATTTCTTTATGTTCGCCTAATGTTTACGCTAGCAACATACTTCATCACCTAGGGTGACAACATACTGGGCAGTACACGGTACTGTACTGTCCCCTCTCCTCTGTACCATAACATAGGTGGAGGTGTTCTGTAGTCGTCAAACACTTCCTGGTAACATGGTTTAAAATAACACTACAGAGTGCACAGGGCAGCCCTGCATGTCTGGTAGGATCAAATGGTATTTTGTGCATGAACAAACAACAAGATGCTACAATGTTACATTTAGCACACTGAATGGAAGCGTTCGTGCACAGCAATTAAATTTTGAATGGCACCCCAACCCAATGGACCTCTGAAGTAGATGTGTTGCAGTGCACCGCAATAAACGGTGGCAATGCACTACCATGTATTGTGGTGCACAGTGTTGGAAAAAATTCTACATGTCCATTTTTTGTGTCCATTCTGCTGTGTTTGGAGTCCATTAGGTGGAATGGGCTGCCTTATTGCAATGCACAATACCGAGCATGTAATAACACGACGCACCGAAATGGAAAAGTGTTAATGGTACCCTGGGGTTTACATATACTTTGAAGGGGTTTCCTCCTATTGCTGACTGGATTGGGATATTATCAGTTTTCCTGATATAGCATCCTTTTCTTAGCAGTTTATAATCATACTCCTATCAATGCCAATAATTGAATACACTAAGGGCCTGATCACACTAAGTACGGTGCCTGGCATTTTTCTGCATTTGATTAACTCCAGTCACCGCAATCTCACAATAAATTCAGGTATTTCTAATAGAAAAATTTGTATTAAAGCGGAACTTATCTTTAAACTAAAAAGAAAGACACCTTTAGAAATGTTTAGTAATGGCAATCTACAAACAGATACTTCTAGATAATTGTAGGCTTTTTATTCCTTGCATACCCTATTTTTCTTTCTCCCTATTCTTCTCACAGTGGCCATTTTTACTAAGGGCAGATTAATTCATCTCCCTTTACTTCCTGGAACTCTGGCACATGTGACTAGGACATGTGACCATGCACATCATCTCTTTCCCTGAGATCTCATTAGATTTTGCAGTTTACAGATGAGATTTCCCAGCAATGCACTGCTGATTTAACCTTCCCAGGATGCATCTCTTGGGCATGGGCTACATCACAAATGCCTAAGAGGACCAGGAAGTGGAAAAACTGTAATTATATGTAAAAGCAAAATATGTGTAACTAATGAATGTAAGATTATTTTTTTATTAGAATACAGAGCTGCATGCGGATGTGATTTTTAGTAAAAGGGGGTAAAGTATGGAGCTGTGAGGTACATGCAAAAAACAGGAGTTGGGCTTTAATTGCTTACTGACAAGCTGTGTTTATTATGGTAAAGTATCAAAAGGTCAGTACATTTAAAAAAAAGTTTCAGCTTTTGGTAGATGCTGGAGAGCTAAAATATCTGAAAATCTTATATTTCTCGGAGACTCTGTTGACAAGATTTCTGCTGTTGAGTTCCTAGGTCTGCACACCTGTTGGGGCCACTATCTGATGCTTCCACATTTCCCATTGTGCTTTTTATTGTATATTATACTGAATACAAAAGAAGTTCATGAATCATACAACAGTGGCCAGGAACCTCCAAATGAAGATTGGAACAGTTTGTAAAGATATGGCAGGGAGATGCACAAGTATGAATGACTGCACAGGGAAAGTGTTATTTAACCCCTTCGTGACTGACGACGTACAGTGTACGTCGCCAGCATCGGGGCTGTTTAACCAGTTGACATCCGCGGTGTTAAACCCCCTTCCCATCCAGGCCATTTTTCAGTATTCAGCGCTGCGGTACTTTAACTGACATTTATTCCGTCATGCAGCGCTGTACTGAAATGAATTTTATACCCTTTTTTGGGGACAGATAGAGCTTTCTTTTGGTGGTATTTATTCACCACTGGGGGTTTTATTTTTTTACTATATTAAGGAAAAATTACCGAAATTTAAAAAAAAAAAACAGTTTCCCCTATATTAAATGATAAAACATTTATTATTACCCAATTTTTTGGTAAAATATAAAAGATGGGGTCACGTCGGGTAAAAAGACACTAAACATGTCAAGTCTTAAAATTGCGTGCGCGCGCGAAACCTCAAAAAACGATAATACCCAAAATTGGCCCTAGGCGATGCTTTAAAAGCTGTTACCGCTCATCAGTTTAGTGTTATCAGTGATTGATGGCCCTAAAATGATTGCTCTCACTGCGACGTTCGCGGCGATATGTAACATGTGTAGCGCAATTGTAATTTTTGCGCGCTGGGGCACCGGACGCGTATTTACGTTTATAGGCGCGTAAACGTGGGGGTGGGGGAGTTAAACATTTTGGGGGGAATGGGTAATTTGTTGTGTTTTGGGGCATTTAATTAAATTTGTCACTAAATTTTGGGGTTTAATAAGGAGTTGCGCTAATATTGCGCAACATAAAAATTTTCAACTACCACCATTTTATTCTATAGGGTCTTGGCATTCAGAAAATATATAATGTTGGGGGGTTTTACGTCATTTTCAGGCCTAAAATGTGGAATATAACATGGGTGCAAAAATGGAAAAAAGGGCCTCAGTCATGAAGGGGTTAAAGGAGAACTCCAACTAAATCTCTGTTTTGAATAGAGTGGAGAAGGTTTAGAAGCTCTGTTACATTCCTCTTGCTGTTTGTGATTACATTGGGGAAGATGGCTTCTCACTTTCTCTCAAGTGAAAGAAATTATCTCCATTATCTCCAATGAGGACAACAAAAAATACCTTTTTTTTTTAGTAGAGAAAGATTTAGAATCTCTGTTCAGGATTTTCTTCCTAATTTTTT
>NW_017306676.1:343580-363665 GCF_000935625.1 Nanorana parkeri
AAAAAAAAGAGTGGCTCTAACCATACTCTATCCAAATCTAAAAGAAAAGTACTGGCTGGAGCTGTAGAAACAGCGATTATTGTATGCTCGAGATAATTATATTCATTGTGATATGACCTTCCCTTTTTCTATTAGTGGTTATATAAACCAGGGGAGCCTGTCTCCATTCACTACAGGCATGTCTGTGTGTATGAGGGGAAAGGGAATATTTATAAAATTCCTTCTCGGATATTTACTGAAACATGAAGAAATACTATGGCAATGCAATACACTTACTTAGTCTATTTTTATTAGTAAAGTCTGATTCATTATGCAGAATATGATTTGCTACACAATATATGCTGTACAATATACAAAATCAATTCAGAATTTCTGTATACATGTAGTCTAAAAATGCAGCACAAGGATGGGGGCTAAAAAGCAGACCTTACACATTCTATGCGATCTAAGATAAAAGCTAATTTTGGAAAACAAATTCCACATAATGGGATTCTACCACTGGAAGTTGTAAGGCCCCCTCCCCGCAGGGCTCACTTTCCCTTCTTTGTGGCACTGAGTGGAGAGGCTGAACAGGGGAGGTCATTAGTCCACATCCAGTGCCAGACCAACATGAAATCTAGCCCTGGTAGCAGAGGCCACAAAAAGTGTTAGAGAATCAGAGTGACACTGATTACTGAGGCAATAGGGTTCCCCTCCGCGCTGGACAGACTGTCCACACAACACCCCAGGGTTTCACAGCTTGATATATTGCATGCCCAAGCAGAGAAGAATTCCGCTTTATATCTCCATCACACTTACACACTGGTAATGCACAAGGTAACACCTCCTAATAACCTCCTTTCCCAGCTACTACATAACCAGTGCAAGCACAGGAGTACATTTAATTGCAACAATGCGTCACAACGCTATGCCACGAGCTGCCACAGTAAAATTGTTAATTTGAAAAAGAAAAAAAATCAAGCACTGCTATGTGTTCTTACAACACACAGCAGCACATGTGCATGGCATACACCACAATATGGTGCACACTGTTGCACGTGTATCATATGCGTGTGGGGGGTTGTGTTTTATTTATTTTTTATTATTATTTATTTAATTTTAATTCTGGGGGGCTTCAGGGAAATATCAGGGGTCTAAAAGGATCCCTGGCATTTCCTTATTGAAAAAGAAATTGAGGACAATGCAATCTCTTTTTCTGCAGCCTCAACACTCAAATGGAAAGTACTCAGTACAGAGTTTTCCCATTCATAACTGGTGATAGTAAAACATTTACTATCATCCAGTTATGAATGGGTAGAAGCTTGTATAGTGAGGCTTCCACCTATTGAGAAACTCATGAATGAATAGGAAGTGATGTAAAGCACTTCCGGTTCATTCATATCTGGGGACACCTAATACTGATCACTCTAGTGTTTGTCCTGCACACAGAGGATTGGTAAATATCACAGATATTTACCGATCCTCCGCTTGGCCACGCACACATGACAAACCAGCTGGCGATCTATGGATTGGACAGCCGGCGGCTCTGATCTCTTCAGCACTTGTCAGCCGCAGATGGCAGCTATTATTTCATGAGCTCATAGCAGAACCGTAAAAGCCACCGACGTAAGGCTTACATGGCCAGCTGGAAACAGTTGTGTTCCGCTGTAAGCCTTACGCCAATGGCAGTGAAATGGTTAAAGTGACACAACTTAAATCTTAAAAATGCATTCAAGTACATTAACTATTAACAAAAATGTATCTTATTTGTGTATCACTCAGCTGTAGATCCTCAAATCATCTCTGAATTCATGCAGACACTGTCCTTCCTCCTGGGGGGTGGCTACATTGGTTCCCAAGCTTGCTCCTGTGATGGACTACAATCTCACATTTAGTTTACTAGTTTGTATGGAGATTGTAGACCATCATGGAAGCGAGCTTGGGGTGGTGGCTTCTCCCCAGGGACCATGGGGAATAAAAGTAGCCACCCTCCAGAAGGAAGGACAGTGTCAGCACCAATTCAGCGATGATTTGAAGATCTACAGCCAAGTGACACACAAATAAGATACATTTTTAATAAAAAATGTACTTGAATACATTATACGTACGAGTATGGGCACCCGCACAGACGTGCAGTTCAGGTGAGGGTAGGGCGGCTCACGGTCTGCGTACTACCATAGAGAAGAACAGGCTGCTGATAATTGCAAGTTATGCTAAAATTCCTGAGCATCTTTTTCTTTTATCGTACGGGCTATGGGCAAGCTACATTTATGAACAAATGGCAAGAGAAGCTGGCATTATGTATGCAGTTGAAAATTCTTAAAGCTAAAATGTGGGCGGTATTTACATAACATACCGCTTTGGTGTGACCTGACTGATCCCCAGTTGGTCTGGTTACACAGGATGCTGATAAGTTAATTGCACAGCGTGACAATTGTGCCTAGCTTTAGAAATACCAGTCAGGAAAGTGGGACTGAAAAATAGTGCAAAACCGGGCAGGGGATAAAGAACAAACAAGCAGGGGACGCTTTGGAAAGTCATGGTTAAGTGCTTTCTCATGAAATAATCTATAAAAAGCACAAGCATGTGAGCTCCATAGCTGAGAGCATTCCAAGCGCAACAGCTTAGGAGTCCATTCATTCCCTTAATACATACAGTGTTTTTGTCCAGCAAACCTTAGTCCTCTGTTAACCTGTCTGGGCTTGCAAGGTTTAATAAAGTGGAATGAAGTTTATACTTTTTTTTTTAACCATGTACATTATGTTATATAATACAGCATTTTGGCTTGCTGTTTAGCCACTTCATCTTGCAAGATTAAGGTGACGAGGGTTTAATTACTACCAGGGGCACTATACAACTGGAGACTGTAGGGTTGCATAACTTTCCTCTAGGTCCTTGGTTCTCAACTAGTGGGTCGTGACCCAAATGTGGGTCGCGATCCCGTGTTCAGTGGGTCACCGCATGTCTTCTACTTTTCTAGGTGCGAGGCTCCTCACCCCCCAGGATAACGTCATATTCTGGATCGCAGCATCTCTACAAGGCATGCCAGGGAGTTGTACAGGCAATACACATATGGATGGAGCTCTGTCACAGCACAGCAGCCCACACTGGACTGCAGTCTGAGAGTCTGTGTGTGTGAGAAATTGTGTCTGTGGTTGTGTGTCTGTGTTTTTATGGGGCCCGTGTTCACAGTAGTACAGTGCAATAATTGAACAGTCTCCTGCAATTATCGCACTGTACCATGCAATCGAATCTATTACGTGTTCTATTGTGGGAGGGGCATTGCATTGCCACTCATCTGCATGGCACCCCAAGTGCACCTCCCGCCCACAGTTCAATCGCCCGCACCAGAATGCGCGGTACCGCAATGCATTGCGCTCCATTGCAGTGTGACTTGAAGACCAGGGACAAATGTGGGTCCAGAGGTTTTCACAGGTTGAGAACCACTGCTCTAGGTTCACCAATATCCTACCCTAACCCAAAAACATAACATTTGGTTAACAATGGTTTCTGAAAAAGGGTCCTAGTGTAAGCGGGTCTCTGCAGACTGCTTTTTAATATGGCAGCGCTATAAAGTATTGATAAGAACCAAACTCTACCAGACTTTAATGGTACCATACACACACATGAATTCAATGTAATCAATCATTTTATTAAAATCATTTTGTACTTGCAAAACATTTTCCATCATAAAATCTTGAGTGATAGTCCCACGTTCAAAATGGGCCAGCAATTATCACAACAGCTCCTTTCATCTTAGTCAATATACTCAAATACGATTCAGATACATACAGTTCATATAAATTCTATGTACAATGCTAGTGCTTCCAATAAACAGGACACAACTCAACGCATTTCACATAATTTCTTGTTATTCTATTTCCTCAGGAAACCCTCGGGTGATTACTGTTTAAAATATTGTATCTATATACTTGAGATCCATAAGAGAAAAAGTTTGACATCATATGAACCCCTGGTACTCTCATTGTCTCTGGTTCTGGTATAAGGATGAATAACTAGCAGGAGGGAAGGGGGGAACACAAACCCTAATTCCAGAAACAAGATCTTAAATATACGAGGCCATAATTAAATAATTGTACATATTTTTAAGATGTCAGAAGATAACAAACCCTGAATGCTGATAACATGGGTATTACTAGCATAGGCCACCAGTGTCCTAATATGTGCTGCTGGTTCCAGCTCCCAAGGTACAAATCGACCAGAATGGGTGGACAGAACACCACAGTGAATTATGTGCCTGCAAAGCATGTAGACATTGACTAAATATTAGAATGGGGGCCATTGCATAAGCTAAGTGTCTTTGACTGTGTTGCACCATCTCAAAACTGTGAATTTCCTGGGATTTTCATGCACTGCCGTCTCTAGAAATGTAAAGAAAAGTGTTAAAAAATGGAAAACATCAGGAGAGAGTCAGTTCTGTGAGTGAATACACCTTGTTAATGAGAAAATTCAGGGCAAAAAGGCCAGCCTTGTTCATGCTGATAATCCACATATGCTCAAAGAGCTACTATTTAATAAAGTGGAGTGCAGAAGGGCATCTTCAAATGCACTGAATATATTTGGTGAGCATGTACTGCCCTTTAAAAGCAGACCTGGCATCAAAATGAAAAGGTACTACTATTTAGGAGACTCCAAACAACACAGTTGTGACATTCTATTGAGCATGTTACTAGCTAGAGTTAATTTAAGATTTAGTGCATGCAATGCTTTTGGATTTTCAGGTTGATTGTCCTCCTGAACACGAGTTTAATTTGCTACCTAATAATGATTTGATTTTACAGTCCACTGTCCTCCTGTACATGAGTAAAATTGAGTTTTTCTTTAACACTAAAACTATAACTTAAACTAATCAGTAATCTTCTATATGCACGGTTTGTTCCTGGGAATTATGTGTAATGCCGCACAAGCTATACAAAGTCATTTTTAGGCATGAAAGCTGCCCGCAAATAATTTCAGGGTAATAAAATATTTGCTCTGGCATAGCAGAAAATAATCTGTATAGTCTCTGCCCTTATGTCTAGTAGTGAAGCAGCTGCTGAAAGAATTTGACTCATCCCACGAAATTCCAGGAGGATTTAAGATGTGTTACATACGCTTGCTGCACAACCCTGCAATACAGCCCAGCTTCTCTGAGTGAGTAGATATTTCCAAACTTAATGTGTTTACTACACTGCAAAAACATTACAATTCTGAAATTACTAAACGGGGAGAAGAGAGATGTAATTGGTCTATATGATGACTAAATATGCCAAAACGTTATAGACTAGGGACATTTCTGCTTTAATGTGGACCTTTGATGATAGATATACAGCAGTTGTCATTGCCGACTTGTTTAAAGGTGGAAGCTCCGCGCTGTCATCCTGGTTTTGTTTCTGTAAAGGTTAATGAAAAGTAACACTTTCAGAATCCACTGGCTGCATGCTAGATTCAGGTAAGCAAAGCAGTAGGGAGTGAAGGCAGGACCAGGACAACAGACCTGAAACCTACACCTTTAACAAGCCAACAATGGCAGCTCCCATGTTTCTTTACTTAAAGGTTCACTTTAAGTCTAATTTTGTTTTCCATGGCACAGTAAGGATGCTCAATCAGCTTGTGAGCCTTTAGAGTTTCTCCATAGGCATGTAAGGCCAGATTGGCTAAGGACCTGGGCACTGAACGGACAAAACAAGGGCTGGTCTGATTTAGTGTAAAGCCAAGTTTAGAGGCATGATTAGCATTAATCATTTGGCTTTCCTGTAAGACTGAGCCCTACAGGAGTCAGATGATCTGAAACAAAATATTTTATTTTCGATATGGGTGGACACAGGTATGCTTAACAATCTGTTGGATTCTTACACCTCTCTGAGACTCCTCAATGTATATATTCCCTCCTGGAGTTTATACCTACACCATCCTGGAGTTTTTACCTGTAAAGCATGGGTGTCTTACTTACCCTGATATATCTTACCCTGATATATTGTCTGTAACATAAAGTAAATGTAAAAACCCAACAGGAAGATAAAACCTCTTCATAATGGGTAAAGCAATATTCTAGGAAAAACCGAACTACCGGTAGTATAACTTACAAGGGGATCTTCTACTGTGGGTAGTGTAGGACCATTTCTCGCTGACTGCCCTTCTCTGTGAGCAGCATTTCTAATAAAGTGTTTTTACTGAAATACTGAAATGCACATACATACAGTAATAAATATGCTGCTCTTTTAGTGCTGCAGCAAGGGTTAAAATACCCTGTTCCGGCAGGACATTGGAAAGATGCCACCCTGAAAACTGTTCCAATCAACAGAGCTCTAGCTCCCTGAATCATGAAAGAGCAATGGTCAGACTTTCCAATGTGTTGCCAACTCAGGGTTTTTCTTTTTTTTCCTGCACCACTTAGCAACCAAAACCCCCCAAAAAGAGTAGTATATTTAGCCCAATTGCATTACAGTAATAAATACAGAGGGATCAGTTGTGCTTTAACAGGGGAGTCGCCAGCCTACTGTGGAAATTCCTGTGTTAGCTAGTCTAGGACAAGTCCCCTGCGTATAGGGAACTAGGAGCATACAGCTCTGGCATTCCTCTTGGCGATTCTACCCCACATACAGCTTCATCCATATGCCACGTGCCCTCCCCACATACAGCTCCATCTATACACCATGGGCCCTCCCCACATAGCATTGTCTATACATTAGCAGATAAAGTATGGGTGGCATTCTGCGTAATTAGCTAGTTATGTGCATGCGCCAGCTTTCCTTCACCCAGGACAACTCGCACAGTAAATGGGAGAAAATCAGTTGCATACCCATGACATTGTTGTAGAGAAAAGGTGCCTACATTTCTTTTTTTAGCAGAAACCAGTACATATTCATAATCAACCCTTGGGTAATAATACTGAATAGCATATGCCCTGACCCGGATTCAGCTCTAAAGGTATGTGGACACAGCAGGTGCATCCAGCAACCAGAGATAAAAACAAAACAGTAACTGATTCAGCCAACCAGTATCCACCCAAAACCAAGAACTTGCTTGTGAGCAGACTGACCCTGTAAGGCCTTGCAGCATATTCACTTTGCATAGCAAATATCTTGTTCATGGTTTATCATTAGTAAAATTACCAGAACATAACATAGGACTGCTGATATTCCTTTTCCGCTTGAAGAAAAAGAAATAACCACAGGAAATATTAGAAAAACAAAGCACATAAAAGGGAGCAAAAATGTTGTTTTCATTTAAGCGGACCTGCCATGAAACCAAAAAAATATATTAAAACTGCAGATTGAAGCCCATCTCCAGCCTCCTGTGCCCCCAAGTGCAGAAAATCACGTGTGTACTTTTTGCTGCGTTCCACGTTTTTGTGTGTGCGTACGAACGCGCAGGTGTGAATGAGCCTCATGAGAATGTATTGCTTGTTTTGTTTTGCGGGTTTCCACGCGTATTAAAATGCTAATGTGTGAATGGAGCCTGCATTGAAGTGACACAAAACTCAGGAGTTAAAGGAGAACTATGAGGTGAGTGCTTTTCACTCATCCTCATAGTTCTAGCCGACCTGTGACAGTGAGACTGTCACAGGTCGGCTCAGTAGATCGGGAAGTGAGCGAACACATAACGGCGTTCGCTCACTTCTCGATCCTGTCACGGCAGAGAGCCGTGACAGGGGAGGTATACTGAGCTTTGGGTAACGGGACAACGCTAGTTTGTGTCCTCCCTTACCCTTCGGAGAACTATGGGGAAAAGCACTAACCGCATAGTTCTCCTTTAAACCTAAAAAATGCATTCAAGTAACTATTAACAAAAATGTAACTTATTTGTGCAACACTCAGCTGTAGATCTTCAAATCATCTCTAAATTGGTGCTGACACTGTCCTTCCTTCTGGAGAGTGGCTACTTTTGTTCTCCATGTCCTCTGTGTGTTGTAAAGTAGCCACCGCTCCAAGCTCGCTCCCGTGATAGACAATAACTTCTATATAAAAAGCAGATAACCTGCACCCTAGGGTACCTAATTAATTCAGCCAGGTTATAGCGAGACCATTATTCCTCATGTTCAAGGACTCTATTATGACTGGAAGGGTACCAAGTGATTTGGCGTAAGGCAACGGTCGTACCAATGTTCAAAAAAAGGTTCAAGATGTCAACCTGGGAACTAAAGACCAGTCAGTCTAACATCAATAGTATGCAAACTGTTTGAGGGAATGATAAAGGACTATTTAGTGGATTTTGTTCATGACAATAGTATAAAAAAATGATAATCGGCATGGATTTAGTGAAGGTGCCCATACACTTTACAACCCTCGCAAGACTTTTGTCTTGCGAGGGTTGTAAAGTAATTAAAATACATACGATCTGCCCATCTTGGACAGGCAGAGCGTAATTGTGATCATCCGATGACTGCAATGCTGAATCGTGCGATTCTTGGCTGGTTTTCCAACATGCTCGAAATACAAAAGTCGTGCGACCGTACAGTAGAAACGGTTGCACGCCTTCCATACACTGCCCGATTATCGTACGATCGTGGGATTTCCCGCAATTCTCGTACGAGAATCGTGCAGTGTATGGGCACCTTAAGGGCCGTTCTCGTCAGACCAATCTACTGTACTAACTTTCTACAAAAAGGGGAGTAGAGATCTGGATGGAGGAAGGCTGGTGCATGTGGTATACCTGGATTTTGCCAAAGCTTTTGACACGGTACCACATAAACGCTTAGTACACAAGCAGAGATCTATGGGCATCGATGAAATGGATAGAGAACTGGCTACAGGAATGTGTCCAGAGAGTATTGAAAAATGGCTCTTTTTCAGATTGGTCTAAGGTCGAGAGTGGTGTGCCCCAGGGTTCTGTCCTAGGCCCAATACTGTTTAACCTCGCCGGCAGTTTTCCTCGAATCTGGCTCAGGGTTAATTTTCAATACTAGGAGCATCTGCCGGCATCTGACTTTTAGTTTCGTTTTCGGGCATCACAGCCGGCGGGAAATTCAAAAGTGAAAACATGCAATATACACAGAATACACACAATACAATGTAATCTGCTAACCTTAGACATCATTAGAAGAGGACCCGGATAAAATAGGGGAGTGGTCAACTATATGGCACATGAGGTATAAATGTAAAAAAATGTAAAGTAATGCATTTTGGGGTTAAAAACAGGCAAGAATAATACACATTATTGGGTACTCCACTAGGGAAGTCAGAAATGGAAAAAGATTTGGGGGTCATAGTAGACCACAGATTGAATAATATTTTGCAATGCCAGGGTGCTGCGAACAAAGCTAGCAGAGTACTGTCTTGCATTAAAAAGGGAATGCACTGTAGAGATAAAGCAATCATTTTGCCACTTTCGTCCTCATCTTGAGTATGTGGTTCAGTTTTGGTCACCAATCCACAGAAAGGATGTCCTGGAGCTGGAGAGAGTCCAGAGAAGGGCAACTAAACTAATTAGGGGCTGGAGGACCAAAGCTATGAGACAAGGTTGCTAAATTTAATCTTGTTCGCGCTAGAAGTGATCAAGAGGGGACATAATTTTTGATGTACAAAATGTTTAGTGGTGATGGCTGCATCAGCAACAAACTTTTTACATTAAACTTCATAACAAAGACGAGAGGCCCACACGTAAAAAATGGTAGAGAAAAGATTTAACCACAACGGCGTAGAGGCTTCTTTTCAGTTAAGCTGGCCATACACCTTGCAATTATCTGCAGATTTTCTGTGGTCAGATGGAAAAGGTGCAACAGATTGCTCCATCTACACTTAACTGTGTGGATGGAGTAATCTCCAACTGGGCCAAGCTTCCGTAATCTTGCTAGTCGGCTCTCAAAACACCTGAACAATGCCTGCACGCAAACAGATTGTTCAGGTATTTTGACAGACAGTGGGGCCGACTAGCAAGATACTGAAGGTGGCCCAGTGGGAGATTCCTTCATCCACACAACTTAGCATAGATGGAGGAAACTGTTGCACTTTTTCCATCTGACCACAGAAAATCTGCAGATAATTGTAAGGTGTATGGCCTATCTTGGACAGGCAGATCGCACTCTCGATCATCGCAAGCCCGCCCCCCTGAGGGGCGGGCTTCCGATGACCGCAATGCTGAACGGGCAGTGTGCGCGTGCGCACACCGGCCCGCTCAGCATTTATCTTCCGAGCACCGTTCTAACCAGCCGAGAATCGTACGATTCCCGGCTGGTTTTCGAACATGCTGGTTCGACAGAAGACGTGCGACCGTACAGTAGAAACGGTCGCACGTCTCCGTTCACACTGCTCGATTATCGTACGAAAAACCGATCGCATACGATTATCGTACGATAATCGTGCAGTGTATGGGCACCTTTAGAGTGGTTACATTTTGGAACTCGCTGCCACAAGCAGTGGTATCAGCTGAGAGTATTGAATCATTCAAAAAGCATTTAGATACCTTCCTCAGAGACTGTAAAATACAGGGGTACAAGTACTCTTAAAAACTAGACCACACAGGAACTCGTGTACACACACGTTGAACTTGATGGACCTGTGTCTTTATTCAACCTCAAATACTATGTAACGGTGTAATACAGATTAGTAAACTATTTTACTCAATAAAGAGAGTGAGTTTGGAGCAGTGGCTACCGCTTACAACACACACAGGGGCCCTGGTGAACAAAAGTAGCCACCCTCCAGAAGGAAGGACAGTGTCAGCACCAATTCAGAGATGATTTGAAGATCTACAGCCGAGTGATAGACAAATAAGCTAAAGTTTTGTTAATAGTTTGGGTAATTAAATGCATTTTTAAGATTTAACTTCTGACTTTAGTGTCACTTTAATAAATAGTGCTGTAGTCCTACATGCTTTCAGCTCAGATAGTTGAAATATTAAAGCCAAAAGGACCAGTATGACAGTTGGGAAACTAGCAGTTTCAGAAATCAAGGTCAGCAATGGCAGCTACAGGTTTCTCTTTTGACAGGTTTCTTTGAATGATAAATATCTGTACCAAATAGAAGAAATATTATAAAAAGCATTTTTGGAACATAGTACCAACAAACAGAAACATTCTTACCTTTGGTGGTTTTCTAAAGGGCAACATGGAGTCAGTGATTCAGCAGTAACAGCAAGTGATGTCATGATTTGTCGGAGACATCCACAAAGGAGAAGAAAAGAAGAGAGACCACAATCAATGTCTAATTTAAGTACTACTTACAAATCAAAGCAATAAAATCAGGTTTATAGTAAAACTGTAATAACTTAGAAACAGTTTACTTAGCTTTAAAGACCCATTCTAGCCTGAAATGAACAGTAAGCAAGTAAAATAGAGTGGAGGAAATTTCCAGAACCATGTACACTGTTAAACGCTTTTACATTCCCGTTGAGTAAAATAGATGATTTATGAATCTTTAGTGAGCCATTTTGCATACATGTTCCTGGGAAGCCTGCAAGCGATTCCAACTATCAGGAAAGAGACAGGCTGGTACATGCAATTAACAAAATGACTTTCTTAGAAGCAAGGACATGTTTAGCAAAAGCAGTGACACTGGGGGGAATGTATCAAAACTGGAGCAGAAAAATCTGGAACAGTTGTCTATGGCAACCAATCAGCATCTCTCTTCAGTTTGTTCAGTCAACATTTGAAAATGAAAGAGAAGCTAAATGGTTGCTCCAGATTTTGTCTGCTCCAGTTTTGATGAATTCCCTCCACTGTGTTTGGAAAGTCTGGGGATGCACCCGGCAGTTCTTTCCTGTTCAGCATTCAGATGCATTTGGATAAGTAGCTAGTCTTGCTGGGCAGAGCAAATTTTGCATTAATGGCTTCTCTATAAGGCCATACACCCCTGGACTCAGACTGTCTGCATCCAGGATTGTACGCCCGTACGTGCAGGTTTATGAAAGTAGCAGCATAAACCCGCATTCAGCTGCCTACAACCATTTATTATAATGGGCGGCTGTATGCAGCAGCTGTGTATCCTGGGCACGGAAATACACCTGCAAATTACGTTATATGGGCTCAGGCGGCCATGTGCATGAGGCCTAAAGATTCTTTTCCATAATTAAACAGCATTTTCCTGCAATGGTTATATACACAACTAAAATGAAAAATACATTTTGCCTAAACAGCTCCAAAATGTTGCTTTTTACACACAAAAAAGCTGTATCAATTTTAAAAACGCATATGCTGCTTGTGGGAAAAAACGTTCGCTAAAAGCAAAAAACTTTCTTTACCAAGAAGCACTGCGTGCAACCCTACATTCCAGAGATTGGGGACATGCACACATTAATATTTTATCTGAAATTGTACCTAAGCTGAGAAAAAAGATACACTGCAGGTTAGTTATACACATTACACTATTACCTATTCCTTCTTTCCACTTTCGCAGCCAAATTGGGATAACACCTATTTTATGTTTGTTCCTATTCGCATAGCATAAGCTTAAAAAAATAAAAATGAATACTTCTTGCAGTTTGATCTGCTTTTACTTGGGTAAGGGTTTTAAAGTTACATTAAAGGATATATTTCCCCCCCCCCCCCCAATGCTGGTGTAAGCACTTACCTTAAATTATGCCCCTTGATCCGATCATCTTTTTCTTTCCAGGACTTCCTCCAGCGCTGGTGCCAGTCTCTGGTCCAGCGCTGACTGCTGCGTCTTCTGTGTCCCACGGAGTCTGTGTGTGCATTGACTTACCCTGTATCTCTCCTCCTCTCCCGTCCGAAGATCTCTACTGCGCATGCCCCATCATCCTTTGCGGCCGCCCGAGAATTTTTCAGATCTTCAGACGGGAGCGCGAGGCAGAGACACAGGTAAGTTACCTTTTTCGAAACTAGCTTCTATTTCTTTGAAATGTTAGAAGGGGCTGTGAGGAGTCTAAGGCAGCTTGCCCATTGTATGTTGTATGTTAATAAAGCTTATCAGATAAACACAAGCCTCAAATTTCAGTTCCAAGTCTTTCTTTAAGGACAACCCACTGTGAAATAATTGTCCTTAAAAAAAGAAAAACCTGGAATCAGCCATCTTGCCTGATTTAACAAAACATCTTTATTTTTATTTTTTTTTGTAAGTTATTTTCCAGTATGCTGTGTGAATAGGAACACATAACAAAACATATAGAGGGCTTTTCTCAAATTGACTGCAAAAGTGGAAATACACTTTAGGAAAGGGGATCCCTTTCCGAAACACATTGCCTTGACAACCATTATGGTGCTGACCTAGAATTGGCAGGAACCCCACCTTCTCTTGGCCCCTGGACGCTACACTGTGCAAGTGGGTCTCACAGGAGCCGATACCACCATCTGAAACATCTTTCAGCTCTATTCCCTCTGTTGGCCATGACTGGAGGGGCCTCCTGGACTGGATCTGGGCCATGGATAAGCAACTATTACACACTCTTATCCTGTGAGTAAATTCCTCTTTATTTGCTTTTGAGTTTAGGATTATTGACGGGGCTATCCAGACTGTCTCTTAAGCTGACCATACACTCATAGCCCATGGGGCTAAATAAGAAACAACCCTGAATTCAATGTTTAGCATGGATGGGGGAAACCATTGAATTGTATTCTGTCAGGAGTGCCGCTGTCAGAATATACGTCACCGTCCACCCAACAATTTTCGGACCAACTCTTTCTACAAAACAAATGAAAAATCAAGTTTTGTCAAGCAAAGTGAGGCTGATGAGGCCACACACTGCTCGAATTTAGGCAGCAGAGTCAGTAGGAGTGTGTGAGCAGTGTATTAGCTATCTGGCAGCACCTGTGTTTTTATGGTTTCTCTGGTTGAAAGAAACTGAAACTTGAATTTTGTTTTGAAAGTTTATAAAAATCAGAGCTGGCTGGTAATCATAATTAGTAGGGATGCACCAATACCGGTATCAGTGCCGATACTGGGCATTTTCACGAGTACTCATGCTCATAAAAATGCCCCGATACTAAACGTTAATACCGCTGATACCAGCGCTTCACATTTTTAAATAGAAGCAGCTGCCTAAGGTCCTGCGCTTGCTGGAGACCTCGGCAGCCTTCCTGTGAACCACCTGAGACCCTCCACAGCCCCCCCGAGACCCTCCACAGTTCTCCTGAGATCCTCCGCTGGAAACATCAGGACGGCACCCCGGAGCAGCACATATTATGTATGTAGTATACACAATATTCTGCATTGTAGTATAATGTGTTACTGGGATTTGTAGTTCTCTATAGCTTGGAGTCAGTGTTTACAGCTGCGACCGGGCACTGGCACTTCACCACCATCCTGAAATAGTTTATATTGTCTGTAATGGTATTGATGCATCCATAGTAATAAGTAGTCATTTTTAATATATAAACAACAAAATGGCTTGTGTAGCACTTATATATTTTGTATGCTGCATATATGCTTTATGTCCCACAAACCTGAATGTTTTCAAGGAGATAGGGCCACCTACGGATCAAGTCTAGGCCAATTCCTGCTGAAATTAGAGTTTGACACCAACCTCTTCACAGAATGACAATGCTGCTGTCCGTGGGTGTCTACATTGCTTTTCCATGGAGTGGAACCACGTCAATATCTGGAAGTGTGTCATTTGTTAGATCACCAGTTAAAAATAAAGGAAAACAAACCTAAAAACAAAAAACTAATGCAGCCATCACATTTAAGGATTAAAAAGCTGCAATACATGAAATCTTTGTTCTTGGGTTCATATACACTTTAAGAGGTAGGGGAGGAGGGAGTTGGGTGAGGTGAATTTCTTTTCAAGTTGCTTTAGAATGTCATTAATGCTGGCACTGAACCAAGCACACTACACCCACCTCCTTATACCTTATTATTTACAACACATAAAAATGGAGTCAATCCTATGTAAACAGTAAAAAAGCCATTGACTGTTTCTGTGCAAGATTATTTGAAAGGCAAAATGTCTGTTACCACACCCTGAAATGCTTTCTGGATTTTGAAAACATGGGGTACAGAATTAGGACACGCAAACCGCAGATACGTTTTATGCTTCAGAAAATCGATGTTTGACTCAATAGCATCTGTTTTTCATGAAGCCAAGATCACAAGGACCTAGTTGAGCAGGCATTTATTTTTTAAGTGTTGTTTTATTTAATATTGTTTAGTGGTCACTATGCATAGGCTGAATCCTTTCTATGTATTGAAGCCATGTAAATTATTAAACCCATACAAAAGGGAAAATGAATGGTATGGTAATGCCAAGTAACCCGTTCAAGGAGCAATTACATGCTTCTAGGTAGGGCTGCAACAACTAATCGACATAATCGATTATAATCGATTATTGAAAAAGTTGTCAACTTTTTCAATAATCGATTAATCGGCTTCCGATCAGTTGGCCCTGTTCACGGCTCCACACATGCTGTGCGCCGCACCTTCTCCCCACCTCACGCTCGCCTCTGCCAGATCCACGATCTCCACGCCGCACCTCCTCCCCGCCTCACACTCACCGCCCGCCCCCCCCCAGCTCCAAGCTTGCTCCTGTGATGGACTACAATCTCAATACAAACTAGTAGTCCATCACTGGAGCCATTTTTTAAAATGTATTTTATTGTTTATCCGATTAACCGATTAATCGAACTTAATAATCGGCTAACTAATCGATTTTGAAAATAATCGTTAGCTGCAGCTCTACTTCTAGGGACAGATGATCGGCTCTGTACGCAGACTGTTTGTGTTCAGGGCCCCTCATTTGTACCTAACTACCGGTATTGGCCCCATGTGCAATTACATGCAGAACCTGCCTGTCTTTGATTTGTACAGGCTGAGTGGCCACAGGTGAACAGAAATACCTGGCCATACCCACCACAGATTTAAGCGGTTCTGGGCTGTGTATGGCCAAGAATGGCCATGTGAATTACTCTGTCTTTTTTGCATGACTACAAACCTCTAATGTCCCATTAGCTATAAATTCTGAGGGTGATAAATGTACACTACTGAGACAGCATTACACATGTTCCACACTGCACAAAAGGGGGATCTGAGACTAAAGCTGGGTATACACAGTTATATATTTTTTTTTGTTCAACCTGTGGGCTGAACGAAAAAAAATAAAAATAGAACAGATTCCTCCATCCACGCTTAACAGTGTGGATGGACAAATCTTCCACTGTGTGCTTTGTATTCTGGCAGCTGCTGGGGTGCCACTGTCAGAATACTCCAACAGGATTGGCTGACGTCACTGTTCACCCATTTTCCATCCAGCTCCTTCAATCTGCTAATGGAAGGATGACGGATGGAAGGGAGAAGGCAGGGCCACCCACTGTGCGTCTTTCAGGTGGTTCATCAAGAACCGCCTTGCAGTGTATAGTTGGCTTTAGTAAGATCCTGATGACTCCTCCTGTGTGTGTCTGATGTCATTTCTTTTACACTTGAGACTTCACAGTTTAATTTACTATAAAGATCTGCAAAAATAGTGCTCGCAGCATTTTTGCGGATCGCACTGGACTGGAACAGAGGCACTAATGCAGGCGATCGCACTGCGAAGCCTGGCTGCGGTGACATTGACCTCAATGCACCGCCACGCCCCTCCCGCCCCTGAATGCAGGTGTTTTTTTCATTGGTAGATCTCAATGAGCTCGTCATTTGAAAAGTAGATCTCCAGATGAAAAATAGTGGGCGCCCCTGCTCTATAGTTAACACTGCAGAGGAACTGCCCTTCTGATGCAGGAGAGCTATTCTCAAACACACACAGCAGCCTGCTTTTTGCCTCCCAAATATGGAAGGTTTTTGCAGCTGAGACTGCTTTTCATTGGACAACTGAAAACAAGTCTTACAACGCTCTTATCTCTATGGGGCCGCGTAGCCCCATAGAGAAGGACGGGGGCTGCGTACTAATCATACGCAGCACCTGTCCTTCACGGGAGCTGCTGGAGTACGGCCCTGCACGCGGGCCAATTCGTGTGTGAATGGGGCCTAAAAGTATGGCGATGCAGACTTTTTAAAACAGACCGTCACATAATTGCATTTGAACTGATACATTGTTAGAGGAAGCAAAAATAAATAAGCGAGGCGAATGTTCTCCCATTTATATGCATAGATACCGCTGAAATATACAGAACACCAATGAAGAGTCGGCAGCAAAAAGAGAATGTATGCTCCATCAGATGCAGAGGACATGGTTACTTTTTTTCAGCAACCCCTAAACACCCTGGTGTGTCATGTGGGTTCATGAGGGGCATATTTATGCAAATTCTCATTCATCTCTCATCCATCCACATCTCATCTGCCCTGCCAGAATAAGACTGTTGTGAGCATCATCCCAAAGCTCAGGTTTTCCATTGATCGTAACAGATTTTGCCTACTTTATGGAGGTGCACTCACTCAGAAATGGATAAGAAACACTGTGTTTAGCTATTTTACACTATACAGTACGGACATCTCCTCTCTAGCTCCAGTTTCCTTTGGTGTTCCCATCAATCTGCTCCATTTCACTTGAAGGATGAATGTGATTTACTGCTAAAGGCAACAGGTTCGTTTCTGCTCTAGTTCTTGTATATCATCTACTTGGTATTATTGCAATGAACAACCAGAGAGATATATATATATTTTTATAGTAATAATGTAATGTGCTCGTCCTTCCAGATTACTAACTACACTGTGTGCACAATTATTAGGCAAGTGAGTATTTTGACCAAATCACCATTTTTATGCATAGTGTCCAACTCCAAGCTGTATAAACTTGAAGGCTTATTGGATTTAATCATATCAGGTGATGTGTATTTGTGTAATGAGGGAGGGTGTGGTCTACACGCATCAGGAGATCAACACCCAATATCAAGGTGTGCATAATAATTAGGCAGCTTCTTTTACTCATGCAAAATGGGCCAAAAAAGAGATTTAATGGACTCTGAAAAGTCAAAAATGGTAAAAAGTCTTTCAGAGGGATGCAGCACTCTTGAAGTTGCTAAGATATTGGGGCGTGATCACAGAACTATCAAACGTTTTGTTGCAAATAGTCAACAGGGTCGCAACAACGTGTTGAGAAAGAAAGATGCAAATTAACTGCCAAAGATTTGAGAAACATCAAATGTGAAGCTACCAGGAACCCATTATCCTCCAGTGCTGTCATATTCCAGAACTGCAACCTACCTGAAGTGCCCAGAAGTACAAGGTGTTCAGTGCTCAGAGACATGGCCAAGGTAAGGAAAGCTGAAACCCGGTCACCACTGAACAGGACACAAGTTGAAACGTCAAGACTGGCCCAAGAAATATCTGAAGACAGATTTTCAAAGGTTTTATGGACTGATGAGATGAGTGACTCTTGACGGACCAGTTGGATGGGCCCGTGGCTGGATCAGTAACGGGCACAGAGCTCCACTTCGACTCAGATGCCAGCAAGGTGGAGGTGGGGTAATGGTGGGCTGGTATTAATAAAGATGAGCTAGTTGGACCTTTTCGCGTTGAGGATGGACTCAAAAATCAACTCCCAAACCTACTGCCAGTTTTTAGAAGACACTTTCTTAAAGCAGTGGTACAGGAAAAAGTCTGACCATGATATGTATGCAGGACAATGCTCCATCGCATGCATCCAAGTACTCCACTGCGTGGCTAGCCAGTAAAGACCTTAAAGATGAAAGAATAATGACATGCCCCCTTCCTCACCTGAACTAAACCCTATTGAGAACTTGTGGGCCCTTCTTAAATAGGAGATTCACAGTGAAGGAAAACAGTACACCTCTAAACAGTATCTAGGAGGCTGTGGTTGCTGCTGCACAAAATGTTGATCGTCAAAAGATGAAAAAAAACGTACAGACTCCATGGATGGAAGGCTGATGACTGTTATTGAAAAGAAGGGCGGCTATATTGGTCACTGATTTTTTTTTTTAAAACGTCAGAAATGTTTATTTGTAAATTTTGAGTTGCTTGTTTATTATTCTCACTTTAACAGATGAAAATAAACAAGTGAGATGGGAAAACTTTTTTTCCATTTAGTTGCATAATAATTGTGCACACTAATAGTTGCCCAATAATTGTGCACACATAGATATTCTCCTAAGAAAGCCAAAACCTCACGTTTACTTTCTTAAATATTCAGGTTTATTAACATTTTGGATTGACTGAGAGCACTGTAGTTGTTCAATAATCAAATTATTCCTCAAAAATACAACTTGCCTATTAATTGTGCACACAGTGTACTGTATACTATTACGTGAATGAATTAACCCCAGTCTTCCATCCAGCAGTTTTGCTATTTTCTGCTAATGTTTTTTTCCCCTTAGTATCTGTGATGTAGTTAAAAAAAAAGTAAAGTCTAAAAAGAGCTATATAACATCATGAAGATATTCTTTTTTAAATCCAAAATGAAAAACAATATAAACACTCTAACAAAAACTGAGTGCATAAAAAAACAGCTTCCTATAATTCAAGTGCATTGTTCTGAATTCCCAACATGTGCAAGAACAATCAAGCAGCTCCATTCACTTCTAGTTTATGTCAATCATAACACCCATGTAAAAGGTGATCATAACAGGCAACAGGCTTTCTGCTGGGATGAACCATACTGGAAATGTCACATTCAACTACTTGGAGGGGAATTCACCATTCAGAAGCATCCAATTTATGGTACTAACGAGAAGTTGGGGAAGATGATAATTGGACATGGCAGGGCATCCTTTCACATACAACTGCTGCTTCAAAATCATCACTGATCATAATGCAAGGTTCATTTCTCTGGTCAGCACAGCAGGAACCGATTTTATGTTGTTATGTGTTAACTGACCTGGCCATATTTACACTGAGCATCCAAACTGGAAGGAAGAAACAAGGACAGGAGCAATTAATCTACATAAATGAATATAGAAGATTTCCCTGGAGTAAAAGTTCAGTTAAATCAGGGCTGGGCGTATACCAGAAGACAGGTAACCAATTTTGCAGTCTGTCATGTTTCTTTTTAAATTCCCCCCATAACATATTTCTATTGACATTCTATCTCCTGCCAACAATGGTTAAAGCAGTGGGTGACACTAATGCACTAATGAATTCATCCCTACTATCAGCTCTGCACATTACAGAGAGAAGACAGACCTTTGCAGTCACGTGACCACATTGACAAAATGCTAAAAAAGGTATTTACACAATGTGATTTGTAATAACCCATATACAAGGCCACTGGAAGAAGAGAAAAAAAAAAAAAGGGGGGGGGGGGGTTTTAAAACCGCGTTTTAAAATT
>NW_017306676.1:363732-385553 GCF_000935625.1 Nanorana parkeri
GGGTGTATTTAAAAGCCAGTTTGTAACTTAGCCTTTTTTTCAACTCGAAGCCATGTACAAAAAAATGTTTAATTCATGCACTAAATACTATTATTACAGGTATTAACCACATATTATTCTCTATAGTGGTGCTTAAAGCAAAACTCCGGGCAAATCAAATTTTAACCCTTGCGATGGGGCTACCCCCCTCCCGCTGCATGGATAAATGCTCGTTTTGTCTAGGGGGCTAAAATAACAAAGTTATACTCACCCGATTTCAGCTTGATCTTAGATCGGTCCCTGCAGCCTTACTCTCCCTGCGCTCCAATGGTCTAAGGTCCTGTGGGTCATCACATCCAATACAGTGTATAGAACGTGTGGACGCCAAGGGACCTTTCATTGCTGCAGCGGAAGAGGAGACAGGATGGAGGGAGCAGTGTAAAGGTGCCCATACACCTTACAATTTATCTGCAGATTTTCTGTGGTCAGACGGAAAAAGTGCAACAGATTGGCCCAGGTGGAGATTACTCCATCCACACAGTTAAGTGTAGATGGAGGAATCTGTTGCACCTTTTCCATCTGACCATAGAAAATCTGCAGATAATTGTAAGGTGTATGGCCAGCTTAAGAGCTGTCCGGGATCATGTTTCAGGTGAGTATAACTTTGTTATTTCAGATTCCTAGACAAAATGAGCACTTAACACTTGCAGTGCACGGGTAGCCCCACTGCAAGGGTAAAGATTTATTTTGCCCGGAGTTCTGCTTTAAAGTTGCAATCAAGGAAAAATGTTCATTTTTTTAAATACCACACTAGCGAAGTAAGATAGTCCTAATGCCATAGCTGCTGCTTTCATTAGGGCAGGGATGGCCAAACTGCGGCCCTCCAGCTGTGGTGGAACTACGAATGCCATGAGGCTTTGCAAGATTCTCACAGCCACAGACATGACTCCCGGAGAGAGATGCTTCATGGGATTTGTAGTTTCACCACAGCTGAAGGGCCGGAGTTTGGCCATCCCTGCATTAGGGTATGGCTTTTGTCTCCACTGGCTCTTAAGCTGGGTATACACATGCACACACATACTGTACAAATATACAAACACATTTTATTCACTAAAGAGAAACTATAGGGCTGGTTCAGACCATAACATTGCATTAAAGCATGGTACCTGTGCGTTTAGTGCACGCTATCACACAGTGCAATGCACCATACGCTAGGTGAGCTGCTGCATTTCATTGGCATTCATTTGCATGACACCTCAACTCTCTGCTGAAATGCATTGCATGAACGCAATACCACAATACTATGCATTGCATTGTGGTAAAAAAATTAAAAAGGTGGTGTAAATATTAATTTTTTGTAATATTAGTTAGTATTTAAAAGGAGAATTATGGGGAGAGTGAAGTACACTGGTCCCCATAATTAGATCAGACATGTGACACTGAAGCTGTCACACATCAGCTCCTTAGAACGAGAGCTAAGCAATCACATACTGCTGATCACTAAGTTTCCAATCTTCTTCCTGCAGAGAGAGGTGACTGCTAGTCTCCACTCCCGCAGGGATTCCCCCTTCCCCATCTCCGTTCCTCCAGCACTGACTAGAGGGATGGACAGGGGAGGGGGTGGGCACAGCTGGCTCTGCTTCTAGAGGGGCAGAGCCAGTTATCAATCAGGCAGCGGGGTGGATCCAAACACTATATTGTCGGGATCCTTCCTGGTTGCAACGCAGCTTTGTGCTGTCAGCATATAGTGGGCAGTAGCCCGCTATATGCTGAGTTTTGGGTCACAGGAAGACATAGTAAATGTCATGTGACCATAAAGAGAACTATGGCCAAAAATGTAATCCAGAGTTCACTCATGACACTGGTTTTGCAGAGGAAACTGCTTTTCTAGAAAGGGAGCACAGATGTAGCTTTTAGACTCTCACTTTAAATCAGGCCTGCCTGATCCATGGCTTACAGACCAGTTTGGCATTGAGAACTGCATATTTCTCCTTTTCATTAGTTATTTTTAGTCATCTGAATGGTCGGTTATCATTGGGAAACAGTACGTGAAAAGGAGCCTTGAGCTCTACCAGCTGGATGAACATTGTAAATATTAAACTTTCTTATGATATATTTCATATTTGCTAAAAAAAAAAAAAGTTATGTCAGTAGCCCTCATTTTAAGCTCAACAACTTTCCAACACATTTGGTTATCTATTATAGTTTTTGTATAAGACACACAATTAAACTGGTTAGGCCACACTGATGTACGAACACTATAAGGAGATGTATAGACAAGTTTCTATTGGAGCCTACCAAGTACCAGCAAACTTCATCAAAGTGTTGTAATAAAACACACTTTCTGCAATGGGGTTACAAGACATACCCAGCAAGTTCAAGACAAATACTTGGGCCCCGATCCAGATGAAGACTACACATTCCGGTCTGAACAATAGAACATATTTCACAAATGTTCCACACAATCATCAACATTACCGTTATAATCATAACCTTCCTGCAGAGCAGCTAGGGACATATTCTTTGAAGAGCTGTGCTCACAAATATGAATACTCATGGGAGAATGTTTTCAGCTCAGCTATCTCTAGAGTAAAGCCAAAACATGGGAATTTCCAGACAAAACCTTCTAAAGGTGTAAGCAAGCCATAATGCATATAATCCCGGTTCACGCCATGCGTATATAATTATGGATTTTGTAGTCAGTACAAGCAGTAATGCAATAAGCTCTTTCTAAATACATCTTCAAGTAATATGACATGATATTATATAGTTGTTTACCCTGGGGTTGTGGTACTATCTCGTAGACCATATCCATTTTTCTAAATAAGCCTGTTCTCCACTTATTTAATTGGTGTATCATGGTGTTTATGAATGTGGACCTCCAGAAAAAAAATGTTCCTTGGCTTTGGATTTATGTTGGTAGGCTGGGATTAGAACCTTGCCATGTTCTATTGCTGTCTATATCACTGCAGGGTTGATTTTTACTCCCTAGCCATCCAGAAGTGAGGAAAGTCTCCAATTGGAAAAAAGTACAATTAAAACCTGATAGGGACAATACTCAGATACAAGACCAGCTACAGGGTGATAACATTACATATGTCTAACACTTTATGAACCTTGTTTCTTGTGTCTATTATTCCTACTATAGCATCAGCAGCGTGCCTTATGTACCGAACTCTGGCCAACCTGAAGATAGACAACCAACCTACTGAGCTCTTGCCAACCTGAAGATAAACAACTAACCTGCCTCGCACTGGAATACTCTTTTAGGATTTTGACCTTCCCCTCCAACCCCCCACATTCAAAACCCCAAAAATTTCCTGTGTGATTATGTGCTCCTCTACCTTGTTCTTTTACAGATTTTGGAAGGACTCTACAGACTACTGATGGAAGTTTGTGCTTCTCACTCTATCTTGTTTAGCTAAAATATGGGCGCTTCAATTGTGAGCGTGAGTTGACATATTAATCAACTAGGTTACAGCAGGTGATACAGCATTAAGAATTTAAAGTACCGGTATTATTGCACCTTTGGTACAGTTACACTTCTAATGTACTTCAGCTGGGCCCTCGCATGTGGTATACTTACCCATTCAATCCTATAGAAAGTTTGTGTTTTATGCTCCGGTGGAATATGAACACTCTATAGGATTGAGTAGAGAGTGCATGGCGCATGCACAGTCTCAACCCATAAGATTTTGACTTCACTGGACTGGCAATATCTTACTGGATCAGTGACAGGGGAGTATAAGAAGGGGGGGGGGGGCTTGTAGGCCAAGATATTTTAAACGTCAATATAAATAATCTATTGAAATAGGAAGTTCCTCACAACTGCATTATACTACATTTATGTTCTTTCTCACTTTACATCTTGACCTTTTAAAATAGGTGATGTATTATCATATTTTACTTTCCAAATACTATATATAGCTGTGCTTTTGTATGCTCACACACTACTTAGTTTAGCATTACAATTAAAAGAATTGCCTGAATAAAACATGGAAACAAAAATTAGGTGGAGTGTCTTTATAAAAGATATTTGACTTCATTCCAAAATGGAAAAATATGTACAGACATTAAGCCCAACCCAAAAATAACAAGGAATAGGGAATGAGAGCAATGTCAATCATGAAGTGTGATGAGAAAATAAAGTCAAATGATCTGGTCACATAGATGGAATTCTAGCACTTTAATTGTCAATGTTATCACTAAATATCAAGTACCCCAACCATAAGAACTCCAGACAATCCTTTTTTGGATTTCAGTTTTGAAGAGACTGGGGGAGGTTGAGAACTTATGTTAGGTTTTAATTGCAGTACCTGCAGATGACGGGGAGATAGAATTCCCTCACTTCCAGTGTGGTCAACAAAACAAGAACTTTGCAAAAGGGGGGCACAGACAGTTATAAAGTGAAAGGCAGTCTAAGAACCCAGGAATACACTGTATTGGATGTAAGGACGCAAGCGACATTCCATTGCTGGAGCGAAGGAGGGGAAGGGCTGCAGGGATCGGTCTAGTAGCTAGGAGGTTCTGAAGTGCAGGTGGGTATTTCTTTGCTGTTTTAGACTCTAAAGGAAATTGAACACTTAACCCTTGCAGAAAGCTGTTTTCTTCTGCTTAGATTACTTCTTTAAGCCTCTAAGAGAATCAGCCCTCCAAACTCCATTTGTTTAAAACTACATTATTTTTAGTAATCTGGGCCATTAAAAGGAAACTGTATTGGTTTTGGTCAAGTGTATATTAGTTTTATAATTTGAAACGTTGTTTTTTTCACAACATATGCACGGTTTGCTTTATAAATAATAATTTAATACATGACAGAGTATTCCCAGAACACTATGGGTTAGCTAAAGAGACATAACAGCATATGTAGCTTCCTTGGATTCTTAGTTTGACAGACAAACTTCAGACTAAGCTGTCTAAAGAGGGATAAGTCACTGTGATGGATCATTCATCAAGATCTGTAAATTTGTTCTTGCACTATTGAGCTATGTAAACAGTCTTCTTAACAGTTAAATAAATAGATAACAAAGGAATACATACAAACATGTGAAAATGAGTTGAGGGCTCCATTTGCTAGCTTAAACCCCCCAAATATTAATATGCAATCATTCATATATATCCAACTTAAAAATAAACTTATTAATGTTGTCTATAATAAACAAATAAAATATGTATAATACCACTACACACTCCATTTATAATGAGACATGTCCATCTGATGTCTGGGACAACTGGTATTTAACACTAGCAGAGCATCTTACTGATTATTATGATGGGTAGGGTACATTTTTGCGTGACTAGTTTGAGAGACAGCACGTCAGTCATTTCCATAGAGATCCACCTTCAAAACAAACAGAGCGGATAGGCTATCTCAAACAGCCATTATCAGTGGAAAGCAATTGTTTCCTTAATGGCATGAATGGGCTCTGGCACCGAGCTCCCTTTTGCGAGTTTGGAACAAAGCAGGAATGCATGTGGAAAAATGGCTTGCTCACATCAAGTCTGACATCGCTTGCTCAATCCAGTGGAAGAGATTGCTTGTTATTTCTTGTTATTTCTGTAACTACCATAAACCATAACAATCTAGCTGAATATTACTTGTCTTATGCCAATGGCAGTGTTTACTTAACATTGTTTACATGGCAGGATTTATCAATCTGGTGTAACAGATAAACTTTTAGTGCATATTAAATATACTCCTTCTTCCCGAATGTAATCCGTGGTAACTGAATCACATGATGGCCACATGCCACAAGACTAGTCCCAGGCACCCCTCCTCATTTAGTAATTTAAAAGAGAAACACTCTCTACAGCTGATCTCTGCTTGTGAATTACTCACACGCTAAAAAAAAAAAAAAAAAGCAAGTGCCAAGACCAATATTTGACTATATTAAAGCTGAACTCCAGGTAGATATAAAATAGACACATTAATGCAGTGTAGCATTCTTTTATAAATCATTAAAATGTATTTTTGGAAATTGAACTAGTCTAAATACATACATTTTAAGAGCAATCTCCTGTACAGCGGAGCACAGACTGGGATAAGGATGGTCATCAGTGGAAGCCAATCAGCTGTGCTAATGCAAATAGGTTGACAAGGATCAAGCTGAAACGTTGAGAGAGCAAATATGACCTCATGCGTATGTTTCTGTTCTTTTAATATTTATGGCCCATTCACTGTGTTGAACTAATCACGTTACCGTGTGTTTAGCGCATGCTATCGCACAATGCATGTAGTGTGTGGTACTGTGTGCTAGGTGCCTTGCAATTCATTTCAATGGCACTCCATCGCAACTCCAGGGAGCTGTTCGATGCAGTGCAGCAGGCGGTACCATAATTCCATGCATTGCCGTGAGAAAAAGTAGTGCATGCATTAATTTTTCCCACTGAGCTGCAACGCATGGTATTGTGGTACCGCATGTTGACCTGTACTGGAATGCACGGCTGCCGGGCGGTGCACTAGGGTGCCATTAAAATTAATGGAAATGCATCTAGCACACATTCCCACACACTATCGCACAACACACCTAGCATTTAAATACATGGCAATGTGTGATAAGTGCAACGCACCAGTGTGAATGGGCCCTCAGTCAGCAGGGGATGGAGAGATGACACCCCACTGTATTTATGAAATGAAAGGGTGTCATCTGCCTGGCTGTATGTTTAATGAGGCTGTGTAAATCTCAAGACGGGATGGATGTCGTTCATCAGGGTATGCAACGGTTTCCCTGGACTTCAGCTTTAATACCCTTAATACCACCCCTGCACATCTTTCAATATTGTACAGATAAATGCATGTCGTGAAGGTAGTCCCATGGCTGTGAGTGGTTAAGGTTTTCCATACACCAAAACACTCAGATAGGGAAATCCCCCCTGCCAGGTTTCGTATTCTGACAGCCAGCAGGTGCGTTGCTGTCAGAATACCTTAGCAGTGAGTGTGTGCAACTGACTGGCTGTGGTCACTGTTCGACCAAAGAATTTATGTACCAGATTCTTTGACAGTGGTTTTGAAAAACTGACACTGTTGAACAAAGGGGTGCCAACAGGGCCACACAGTGTTCTAGTCCTGCAAAATTCGAGCAGTGTATTCTGCACACTCCTCTACTGCTGTAATTGTTTAGCAGCTGATGTAGAACAGATCGCAACAAAATATCAGGTATTTAAAATGTTTGTAATTAATAATCTTTAAACAATACATTTATATTCGGAATAAATGCCATTAATGCTATTTTCTAGAGGATTCTTCAAACCATGTGGCACATAGGAATTACAACTAGACCCTTACAGTACTATGGCTATGGGTGCCAAGAAATAATGTTTTTATTAGCTCGATTGCTAAAAATGATTTAGTGCGTGAGTCATAAACAAGTAACGTGTTAAAAACACAAGAACATCTTTAGTCACAAAAAAGATCTCCCCAGTAGAATTCTATGTCATTGACATCAGCCAGTTTTCACTGTACCCCAGTAATATGTTACTGCAGAAATATGTTATAGCAAGTCCCCAGGTTCTACCTCAGCTATGGTACATGTACAATTCACCTTTTGGACACATACACACACACTCTTTAATTAAGTCAAAGCATTTCTTAAAAACTATTTTAAAACAAGCGGTGACACCAACATGTAGAATGTTCACATACCTTTCACAAGCATTTGCAATTAAATTCACTTTATATTAGTTAGCTTTGTGTGAAAATGTCATTAAAATTGATTGACATGTGATGTTACACATACTCAAGAGGAAAAATGCACAAGTTAAAAACTGGACGATTTATGTACACTGTGTAGTTTACAATCAGAGTCAGTAGATTCTTCATAAAGGGGCTTTCAATTAAAAAAAAATTCTATATTTATTATGTTAAGGCATAAATAAAATAATAATAGCAGACAGTGAAAGTACCTGCATTTAATCTGGTGTCGGCCTCTCGCACAGCTGACTGCTGGAGGGAGAAGCATAATAAGGAGCTAATCAACTGCTGTAGTGCAAGGAGCAGCTTAATGGTCTCATTGGGGATGGGGAAAGAGACCCATAAGCTTTACTCAAGTCTTCTGCCCTTCCAGACTGGACTGTGATTTGGTGCATAGCCATGTTAATCTCAGAACTGTATGGACAGAAATGCAAATTTGGCAGCTAAAACAGTCCCTCATAGATATGTATCTGGCAATTTGCCTGGAGTTCAACTTTAAGACCTTGTTTACAGGCAGCAAGGGAGGCAGTAAAACTGCACATCAACCTAGCGGTTTTTTTCCACCCCCCACCACCACCTGTTGCAATGGTAGCACCACAGCCAAAACAATGCTGTATACATTACCGCAGTTGCGATGTTTTGCATTGTGGCGAGGCAACAAAAGATACAGCATTTTGTGTTTGACAGGCGGTGCTGCTTGTCAAACATGAAAATTGCAATGAACGGGACTGCATCTCTGTATTGCAATATAAAATCCACATTTTAAAAACAAAACAAAAAAACCCTCTGCATTCAGGAGGTAGTGGTATTGCCTCCAAAATATAGAGCAGCCGCTGCTCCATTGCCGTCTGAAAAGCGACCCACAACATATCTCTTTTCAGAGTGCGGTGGAGACTGCAGCCTGTGTGAACGAGGCCTTAGTCAGGTAAATATGAAATATTCCATGATTATTAAGCAGTCTTCTATCAAGCCTGAAGGAGCCTTAGTCTCCTCTCTCTCATTCTCCTCTGACCAGGTCTATGGTGTGGGACCAGACCCGACCACACTACACACCAGAAAAAAAAAAAAAAAAAAAGGACATGGGACCCAGCATTTCATTTGACTAGAGATTATTATAGTTTTTTTATAATGTTATTTTCAGAATAGATAAGCAGATTAGGCACAGGATGGTAGCGTAGAAGAGGGTTTTTTAGGTTTTTTTACACAGGAGATAAGCTTAAAGTAGTATGACTTGGTGACTACCGGCACCCAGCCCATAATTGGCCAATGAAGGAACATGTTGCTGCCAGCACATGTGAATGCAGCAGAGATTGACTGGCTTCCATTTCTACTGTTTTAGGCATTAGAAAAAAAAAGTGTCAAAACAGATTCAGGTACTTATATCAATTACATTTAAAAATACATCCAGTTATCCAATGATTTTTTACAGAAATACATAGCTGCATTGAATGGTGTTTTGTTTTGTTTTTGCCTCAAGTTCCGCTTCATTTGAGTTTAGCTTTATTTGCATAAAGGCTCTCTTTAAATGAGTTGGTCATTAGCAGAAATAAAGCAGATAATCTCTCGGCTAAGAACATATACCCAGTGTTAGAAAACACCCCCTCCGTTCAACTCTTTGTGAAAAGCTTCGAGACTGACAGCAATGAGAGCTGCTTGTTTTTTCTTTGCACTTACAAAGCCTAAGCCGCTCAGCCTCTCTTTTCCTTGTGACACCGCCTTGACCTCTGCTCAGCTTTGGCTCAAGCAGCTACAGAGATGTCTTCAAACAGCTGATGGGTGGGGGTCCTAGGATGAACCCTGCCCTTGAGTAGAACTGTCACCATGAAGTTTGAGTTTTTGTAAAGAAAAAAGCAAAAACATAAAAACACAAGATAAATACTCAAAGTTACTGGATATAATTATATACGGTTCTTGGTGACACATCAAGAGTACAATACGATTATTTGTAATACTCTTTCCTAGGTATAATTACCCTAATGAGCTTTAATTTAACTAAGAGACAGCATGCTGCAACCTGCCAAACGAATAATGCCAATTTTGAGATGTTTCATGCGAGTGAAGTTCCTTGATAATGAGCCACAAAAGACAAAGGAACATTGCACTGCCAGCAAGCAAGCCGTGCCTAGAAAATCAGAATGCTGAGTCAAGGAGAGGCAAACGGATACATTCATAAGTGCAGGCAGATATAAAACGGTCTGTCTTTATACTATCTTCCCATTTACCCCTGCAAATCAGAATTCAGACTGGAAGACAAAGGGCAGAATTGTCAATCAGGCTTCATTGCATTGCGGAGAATTGCAAATCTTGCAAATGGAGCTTGATGTTTGGGAGTGAACAAAAGAGATCTCATCCGTTAGCTGCTGCTCCTTCAGCATCCAATTAAGTCTTGGCCAAGCTGTACTGCTTTGGCTGCAGTTTAGAAAATTAAAGGCGAATTTGACCTTTGACCACGTTTCTTGTTACACCCATATTCAAGGTGTAAAATGAATAAGGTCACATTGACAACCATACAAACCTCACCATCCTCCCACCCCTTACTTATGATTTTGCTATCACTATGAATGTGTTTGGTGTTTTCACCAAATCACAGGCTGTAATAATGCAGGATATTTGTCTTCAGTGGAGACACGGAAATGTTTTCGGAAACTGTACTGTAGCTATTTGCCAAAGCCAAAAATGATGCCATAGCAGTCTAGAATTTACATGGCAAAAAATATTATGCTGGTCATGTACTTATTATACCTCCAGACCAGATTCAACTTTGGTCCTGACTGGGCAGCCAAAGCTTTAATGGTCTTCCTATACATGTAAACTGCCCAAATTTAGTAAGTCAACATTTAGGCCAAAATTTCAAATATCAACATTTTATTTACTGAATGTAACATCTTAAAAATCTATTTTGCAGTAAAGTATTACATTAAAAAATATATATATAGATAGATATCCATATATCTATAGATATCTATCTATATATATTTATTTATATCTATCTATATATCAGGGGTGGACTGACCTAAAAAAAAAGCAGGCAGCCATGGTGAGACAAGCAGGCAGCCATGGTGAGACAAGCAGGCAGCCATGGTGAGACAAGCAGGCAGCCATGGTGAGACAAGCAGGCAACCCTGGTGAGACAAGCAGGCAACCCTGGTGAGACAAGCAGGCAACCCTGGTAAGACTTACATTCAAGTACCTTAACTATTAACAATAATGTATCTTCTTTGTGTATCACTCAGCTGTAGATCCTCAAATCATCTCCGACACTGTCCTTCCTTCTGGTGGGTGGCTACTTTTGTTCCCCATGGTCCCTGTATGTGTTTTTAACTAGCCACCCCTCCAAGCTCACTCCCGGGATGGACTACAATCTCACATTCAGTTTGCTAATTTGTATGAAGATTGTAGTCCATCCCGGGAGTGAGCTTGGAGGGGTGGCTAGTTAAAAACACATACAGGGACCATGGGGAACAAGAATAGCCACCCTCCAGAAGGAAGGACAGTGTCGGCACCAATTCAGAGATGATTTGAGGATCTACAGCTGAGCGATACACAAATAAGATACATTTGTGTTAATAGTTAAGATACATGAATGTATTTTTAAGGTTAAAGGAGAACTATGGGGTCAGTGTTTTTCCCCATAGTTCTCACGCGCTGGCCCTGCTGCCTCCCCCCCAAAAGTGCCCGTTTAATGGTTCTGGTTTGGGATCTGCTGTGCATTATGTGGGTGGAGCTTGTGGGTGGGGCTTGTATATGGGCGAAGCACAAGGGGGCCCCATAATCTTACATTGCCCCGGGGGCCCCATGTGTTGTCAGTCCGCCCCTGATTGATCGATAATGAAAATTGTTGTCAATGATCCTCATTATCAATTAGCTGATTTTGCTTGTTTCATGGGCACTGTGACCCCTTCAATCCCCGTTGCTCCCAGTGGGGATGGGAAGAGACACAGACCACTGAAGCAGGTGCCCAGCAGTGAGGAGAGCTCCACACTTCAATATCAGAATCCCCTCCACCCACCCAGCCGCCGTTGCTACCGCTCTGCCCAGGTTTATTTAACATAAAACGTAAAGGAGAACTATGAGGTGAGTGATTTTCACTCATCCTCATAGTTCTAGCCGACCTGTGACAATGAGACTGTCACAGGTCGGCTCAGTAGATCGGGAGGTGAGCGAACACATACCGGCGTTCGCTCACTTCTCGATCCTGTCACTGCAGAGAGCCGTGACAGTGTAGTGACTGGATTCCCCCCTCCCCTGTCCGATCCTCCAGCGCTGACTGGCGGAACGGACGGGGAGGGGGCAGGTACAGTTGGCTCTGCCTCTAGATAGGCAGAGCCAGCTGTCACTCACGCAGCTGGGCGGATCCAGACATAATTGTCGGGATCCATTTCAGTTGCGGCGTCTCAGTATACTGCGAGCTGTAGCTCGCGGTATACCGAGCTTTGGGTGACGGGAGGACGCTAGTCTGTTTACTCCTGTTACCCTTAGTAGAACTATGGGGAAAAGCCCTAACCCTATAGTTCTCCTTTAATGAATGAAAGAGGATTTCATATCAGCATGCAGTGCTGCATGCTGTTGTGATATTCTGGTGAAAGGTTGTAAAGGACTGTTTTAAGCAATCTGTATATCAGAAGTCTTCTCAGATTCAGAAAATTGTTAAAGTGTATGTATGTAATGTAGCTTACCAGTCGTTGAACAAAGTAGCTACATTAGTTTTCTTTACCTTTTAAACCCTTTCCTTTTTCAACTGGTAATCCTGCAAATAAAACACTCCCTGCCCCTTTGCGTCTACACTCACTTCTCCACAGTATATATGAAAGCAGCCATGGTTGTCACATGTACTCCTTTGTTCATCTACATTATACGGTGGATTGACTTGTCTTATCTTCAGTCATGCACAGTTGTACAGGCTCCCATTCTGGACTAAAACTGCTTACTCACTGATTTCACTGAACACTGTAAGCTTCTCACAGTGTGCATTAGAAGCTGCAGCAATTTAGACAGAGCTCACCTCATTTCCTGTCTGGAGGACATTAAACCCTCAGATTTTTTAACATAAAACAATACTGTAATGTGTGCCTTACTGTAATCCATGGTTGTTTCCCTTCTCTTTGCTGCTCTTCCTTTTAAATCCTCATGTCTTCTCATGCTTGGGGAGAACTTCCCTTTGCAGCTGAGTGCCTCTTCCTGTAGTGCTGGCTCAGGTTGCAAAACGTACACACAGACACCATGTAGCCATTTCAGAGACAAGGCAGTCTGCTGCAAAACAGAAGTTCTGCCCAGCATGAGAACAGATACAGATTTAAAAGGAAGAGCAGCAAAGAGAAGGGAAACAACCATGGATTACAGTAAGGCGCACATTACACTATTGTTTTATGGTAGAAAATCTGAGGGTTTAATGTCACTTTAAGCAACACAGTCTTTGCCTCCCTTGTCTGACTGTCCCTGGCTCACCCCTTTCATTAATTGTATTTCAGATCTTCCAGTCACAAAGGCTCAGCATAAGGCCCCATTCACACTAAGCGATAAATCCTGCGATGTCCGCCGCGATATCACGCATTTTTGCCCCGCGATATCGTGAGAAGGACGCCGATCAATGTTATTCAATGGAGCTGTTCTAATGTACAGCTCCATGTCGCCCGTCGCTCTTGCTTCAGCAGGACCCTTTTTCCTGCGGATGTCGCACGATTTTTCTATTTTTTTTTATGCAGCCCAATGGTGAAGGTCACTGGAACGTCGCCTAAACAGTCGCGCTATTCCCCCTGCTCAGTGTGAATGGGGCCTAACATGTGGGCAGTACCTAGGGAAGTCTACATACAAATGGAACGCCCACTCCCCACACAGATATCCACCCATAAAGGCATTTTGAGATTTGCATAACTAATTAGAATGTTGATGAGTGAAAAAAAGATGAACCAGGGAAGATAAAATATAAATAAGCTACAAACAGGCTTGTGCATGTTCAAGACGTTGCCATCTAAAAGCTTAGAAGGATTATTTAAAGCCAGAACCACCCACATCATTCATGTATGTGCAGTGAACTTAATTCCGGTGGTGTGTCTTCAGTCAGACAGTAAAGCAGAGATTAACACTTCAGGGATCAAGTCAGTCTTACTGTACAATACTACTGGTTTTGCTTAAATTCCTGTCTAATGGAAGGATAACATTTGACTCCCATATATGTGGAAAAATGACATTGGTTTATACTGTAATTAGAGATTGAAAGCATAGTGGAGACATTATGTGAGTTACAAACCCAAGAGTTTACATAACATAGAAAGCATACCCCTTGCTGCCATGTTGTACAGTCTGGGGATAAGCAGCTATTCCATAATACTATTAATGATATTGTACAGAGAGCCAACATGATCTGTAATAACCCCAGCTAGACACAGAAGGTACAAAGGCCTAGCTCATTGGAGCCTACAAATGAAATGATACAAACCTATACACAAACTTGAAGACCTTGCAGCTAAAATGCAAGGTCTGCTTTTAAGTGGCTCCCTCTGCCGTGCAGGAAAGCAGGAAGCATCAGTGGCGTAACAACCGGGGGGGCAGCAGGGGCGCGGGCCCCAAGGAGAACTTCGAGCAAATGACAAAAAAAAAACCCTTGCAGTGGGGCTACCCCCGTACTGCAAGGGTTGAGTGCCCGTTTTGGTCTAAGGACTAAGATAACAAAAAAATCCTCAACTGCTCCTTTATCCTGCAGCGGTGACCGCTCACCTCTCTCACCTTCCGCCCAGGCTGTGGACTGTCCCTTGGTGTACTCAAGTCCAATGCAAGTCAATGTAAACCACTTCAAGACCAGGTGTTTAGACCCCCCCTTCCTGGCCAGGCCATTTTTCAGTATTCAGCGCTGCTGTACTTTGAATGACATTTATTCCGTCATGCAACGCTGTACTGAAATACATTTGATACCATTTTTTGGGGGACAGATAGAGCTTTCTTTTGGTGGTATTTAATCACCACTATTTTTTACTATATTAAGGAAAAATGATTGAAGATTTTTTTTAAAAAGAAAAAAGTTTTTTTCCCCATTAGGAAACAATGATTATTACCCATATTTTTTGGTAAAATATAAAAGACGGGGTCACGTCGGGTAAATACACACCAAACATGTCAAGCTTTAAAATTGTGCGCACCAGCGAAATTGCAAAAGACTACCATACCCAAAATTTACCATAGGTGACGCTTTAAAAGCTTTCACCGCTCATCAATTTAGTGTTATCAGTGATTAATAGCCCTAGAATTATTGCTCTCATTCCGACATTCGCAACGATATGCAACATGTGCGGCATAATGGGCGCAATCGTACGCAGGCATGCGCACCTGAAGCATGTTTGCATGCGTGTATGTATGGGGGGGGACCTTAAAAAAAATTAATTATTTTTTATGTGTAACTAAATTTTTTGGGGGGAAACTTTCATTTTTTGTTTCCCATTTTTTTTTCCACTTAACTTTATTGCTATCACATAGGGGGCTAAGAAACCCCCCCTATGTGATAGCAAAAGATGTGACAGGTCCTCTTTATGGAGACATCAGGGGTCTCCAAGACCCCTAATGTCACCTAGGACCCCCCTGAAGAAGCTGATGAAGCAGAGAATTGACACAAGAATGCGGAAGTGATGTTACATACTTCACTTCTGCATTCTGACAGCGGAGAGGGGACCGGAGGGAGTTCGTGTACCGATCTCCCTCTGATCCCCAGTCAGAGTGGCACTATGCTGGTCCTGGGCTCACACCAGGCACAGCGGAGCCCGGACTCGCGTGACAGTGGGAGGAGGGGACCCGCGGGGGGTTGGGCGCACATACCAGGACCTCATACAAGCTCTATAGCAGGCTGTTGGCTTGTATGTTAACAGGCAGCGCACCTGGAAGTGGTTAAAGAACTCCAGGAAAATGTTTTTTTTACCCCTTGCAGTGGGGCTACTCCAGCACTGCAAGGGTTAGTTGCTCGTTTGTGTCTAGGTGCTAAAAAAACAAAGTTGGACTCACTGGACCATACAAGCTGGCTTGTTTTTAGAACGGCGACTTGAGCGTCTCTCCCCCTCTTCTGCAGTGATCTAAGGATCCTGGCGTCACCACGCTCTATATACTGTGCATAGACTTTGTAACTCATTTGTGCAGCGGAAGAGGAGACACACTTCAGTGATAACAGAAGCAGGGAGCCGGCTCGGATGGTCTGGTGAGTATAACATTTTTTTTTTGCACCTAGACAAAAACAAGCACTTAACCCTTGCGGTGTGTGGGTGTGTGTGTGTAAAAATAAGGTGTCCGCAGGGTTTAGACCGACATGGCCCAGGGGAGAAGAGGATCAAGGATTAGAGTAGTATATTTTTTATTTTAGACCCTAGACCAAAACGAGCAGTTAACCCTTGCAGTGCAGAGGTAGCCCCCAAGGGTTAGGTTGCATGAAGTTCTTCTTTAGGCCCCGTTCACATATAGCGAATTGTCGCGCGATTTCCGCCGCGATATCGCGCATTTTTGCCGCGCGATATCGCGAGAAGTCGCCGGCCAATGTTATTCAATGGAGCTGTCTTAACTCCATGTCGCGCGTCGCTCGTCGCGGTCGCTTCTACCGGACCCTTTTTTCGGCGGATTTTGCTTTTTTTCTATGGAGCCCGACGGGGAAGGTCGCACTACCGTCGCTGGATCGTCGCTGGAACGTTGCCCCGAAAGTCGCGCTATCCCGGCCGTGCGGATCCGCTGCAAAAGGTATGTCGCTAGGTGTGAATGGGGTCTTAAAGTTGCAGGCCTGCAGGATCACAAAATAATACAGCAAAGCAAACTAATGCAAAAGTGAAACTAATGCACAATTTTAAATGATGTTGCACACTAATAGCTGTGGGTAACTATTCTGACACTCCAACAGTGAGCTGCATGTTCACGCCAGTTTTCAGCATGCATGCAAGCAAGCTATACTTCATAAGCTGGGCAGATCAGAGGCTGAACTGCATTTTAGTAGTTAAAGAAACACACCTTTGTGCTGGCTATGTCCACCCACAAAGTGTGTTTTTTACAGCCATTCATTTACTTCAAAGATAAAGGGAGGTTTTCCATATGTGCCAAGCAAAGGAGGCTTTAGATTTCAAAGGGTATCAACTGTGGCAGTGACAGGCAGCCAGGCAATCATGGGCATGGGTTCTATAAGTTAACGTAGTGTTAAAATCTCAAAATGCTTATCAATAATTAATCCAAATCAAACAAATATAAACTGTCCAGCAGAGTATTTCTTTACATGTATTACCAAGCACTTACAGTCATCATGTTTCTGAACAGCTGGCTCCAACTCGGTTAGCTCAGCTTCCCTAAACTTCCAGTACAAAAATCACAAGGGACAGAGCAGCCTCAAGCAGCTATCCATCTAATAGCTTGGAGAAGGAATAATGGAGAAAGGAGGAGCAGGGAGCAGGAGAGTGGCTTGCCTTGCTGTGCCTTTGTGTTTGTGGAGACACACACAAAGCTTACTAGTACACACAAAACTACTAGTAATGGGGAAGATGAGACACCCTAAAACAGGATATCAGGCCCAGTGCTCAGGGGACCGGGTGGTTCTGCAGGAAACTAACATTTTTAAACATTAAGGAGCAGTATCCATTGTAAAAGCTTAAAAACCGTTTGACTTTAAAGGGGGAAAAAAAAAAGCAGGTTTCTTCTAAACAGGCCTTTCTTGTAACCTGCTCGGTGCTAACAAGACCAATAGTGTTGCCTCATAAGTAAAAATGGCTAATTACAAGGCCTTGCACTGTTTAAAGCAGTTCATGTCTTAATTTTTTCAACGTACATCACTACAGCGCAAGGCAATGTGCAAGGTCTATGCGATAGAATTGCACTGGGTAATATCAGAAGCATAAGATGTGAATGGGCCCATCAAAATAACTTTTTTTTTTTTAAAGGGAATCCAACCCCAAAGAAAGATCACATTGAAACACATCAATAATTAGCTAAATAGCATGTTCTCATGCCCTTATGCAAATTAATTGTGTAATACAATAACCCTATTTTTAGTAACCATCACCAGAGATCAGGGTAGAATGTTAAGGGCTGCAGACAGAGGATAAGATAAATCGAGTGATAACTCAGTTACAGGTACAGTTTTATGGGCTGAGTAGTCCACCGATTTCTTATAGCTCTTGTGGGCTGATGGCTCTGGTGCCCTGGGTTCTGTGGGCTTCTGAAACAACAGTAGTGTAGTGCTGGATATCAAAACCTAATGATAGTTTCATTTCATCAATGCTAGTACACGTTTACTTTAAATTTTAAGTCACTGCTCTATATATTGTAATGTAATGTCAATGTATATTAAAAGAACTGCATAGAAGTTTACATTTAAAAAATATATATTGTTGCCTATGCCTTTCTACATATACCTGGCTGTAGCTATCAGGGTGACAAGTCTAGGGAAGTAGGGTTTATACAATGCCATACAATTGTTTGCAAAACTGGCCAGATATTGGGTGTGCAGTGAACATCAATTGTTTAGAATTTGCCTACCTTTAGATGCATGCCTCAGGACTCCTGAATTTAAGGCTTGTCCTGTGCCAGTATTTTGAAGTCAAAGGCAAGGCAAGCTCAGACAGCTGCACCATAGAACCACTGGAGAACAGGTGCTGACAGATGAGCTCCTACATGTGTTCCTTCTTATTTTATTATAGATTTCCTGACCCACGGCACAACGACTACAATAGCTTTTAGAAAGCCTCAAAAATATACGAATATAGTGACCAAGAAAATGGTACGGATATCATTAAATCAGCCGTCTAAACCAAGAGTACCAGATACTTAGGAAAGACCTGAAAAATAGCAAATTTACAGCTTGGATGTTCACCAAGATATTTATGGTATTGAACATATTCATTATCAGGAATGGTGGCCCCATAAAGGGAGGGTTCCGTTTTAAGGAAAATAACCTGTTTACTGCTGACTACCGTATTAACTTAGGGAAAGCAGAATTCTTTCAGAGACCGAGGATATTTATAAACTCTGGAAATATGCTTTAAGATGATTCTAAATAAAAGATGGCAAATAAACATTAAAGAGAAATAAATAATTAACAATATATGCAGTAGATAGATGTTTATTAAGCAATAACCATAAACCGATCTTATACCACTGCTGGAGCCATATACATCAGGTGCCCACAGCAATGACGGGATCCGTCCCGGCTGCGGCGGTCTCAGTATACCGCAGTGATTGACAGCTGGCTCTGCCTATCTAGAGGCAGAGCCAGCTGTACCCGCCCCCTCTGTTCCGCCAGTCAGCGCTGGAGGATTGGACAGGGGAGGGGGGGAAATTCTGCAGGGAGCTCTGCAGGGACAGGATCAAAGGTATGTGTTCGCTCACTTCCCGATCTATTGAGCCAACGTGTGACAGTTTCATTGTAACACGTCGGTTCGAACTATGAAGCTGAGTGATTTTCACTCACCTCATAGTTCTCCTTTAAACCTTAAAATGCATTCAAGTACCTTAACTATTTACAAAAATGTATCTTATTTGTGCATCACTCGGCTGTAGGTCCTCAAATCATCTCTGAATTCATGCGGACACTGTCCTTCCTTCTGGAGGGTGGCTACTTTTGTTGCCCATGGTGCCTGTGTGTGTTGTAAAGTAGTCCACTCCAAGCTCAGTTCTGTGATGGACTACAATCTCATGTTTAGTTTACTCATTTGTATTGAGTTTGTAGTCCAGCACTGGAGTGAGCTTGGAGTGGTGGCTACTTTATAACATACATAGACCTCATGGAGAACAAAAGTAGCCACCCTCCCGAAGGAAGGACAGTGTCAGCACTAATTCAGAGATTTGAGGATATACAGCCCAGTGATACACAAATAAGATAACATTGTGTAAATAGTTGGGTACTTGAATGCATTTTAAAAATGTAAAATTCTGAATTTAGATGTAAGTTAAAGTGTTACGGGAACCCTGTTGCATTTGTATGGCAAAGCAAAGGTTAGTTTGGGGGCCTGGTGATGGTGACAGGTTTAATAACAATCCTACCAACACAACAATGGGAGATGAGATCTTTTCATCGCAAGACCTGCTGCAACTTCTTTTCAAAATTCCAGTGGGATTGAGCACAAACATCCACATACTAAAAGGACTGCCCCTTTCTGTGGAAAGAGGACAATGCCACAAAACTAGCCACATACTTATTACAATAGTGTTAAAAATATCTTTGCAAACAATAAAAGATCACTGTGGATATGCATTGTCTATCACATATTTACTAGTATATACCCTGTCTCATCCTTACAATCAATTCTTGGATAGGTCAAAACACCCATGGATATATTTGGCCATGTATATGTGGTCTATATTCTCAACATGGGCCCCAAATTTATGTTTTCTCATAGAGCTGGGGTGGACAAATTCATATGAGGCTCAAAAGCCAGTCTGTCCAATTCAGGAGCCAGCAGGATTTTTTTTTAGGAGCAAACTCTGACAACTAGAAAAAGGCCTCATTCACACTGCTTCAACTCTGGCTGTACACATCCGTGCGGCATGCACGTCCTTATCGGGCTGTTCCCAGGAGGGACAGGTGCTGCATGTAGCAGCCTGTACTTTCGTGTTGGTCCTGGTGTCCGTAACTGGACGCAGACCGGATGGATCCTGTCTGCGTTCGAGCACGTACACCCGGACCTGCATGGATGTGCAGTTTGGGTGTGCGTACGGCAGGGGCGTCCTCCCATAGGGAAGAACAGGCTGCTGCGTGCAATCACACTCAGCACCTGTCCATCCCGGGAGCGGCCCGATATGGGCGTGCACGGCGCACGGATGTGTACAGCCCGAATTAACGTGGTTTGAATGATGCCAAAACCTCAAAAGTTAGACAACAGCTGTAATGTTTAAGGAGCATTGACTACCTGGCTCCAGGGATTTGCCCAGCCCTGTCATAGAGGTACAAAGGTCTATCTTAAGAGTGTGATCGTCACATTGCTTGATGAAGGGACTCTACATGGCCCCCAAAATGTTGCACTTCTAACTGTGAAATATCTATTCAAAGGCGTTTTAATCATGAAGACAAAGGTGTGCTGGTGACTCTCTTTCCAACCTCAAAAGTTGAGCCAGCTGTAATTTTTAACACTCATCGACTACCTGTCTCCTGGGATTTGTCCAGCCCTGTCATAGAGGTACAATAGTTTGTCTTGGGTTAGCAGACTTCTCCCCCCAGACACTCTTTGCTAAGGTGAAAGGCACATCTGCCTCCTGACAAATCCCACCAAAATAACAATAAGTACATAATCTCATATCCATTAGTACAGTCCATTTGACTACAAAGAGCTATTTTTTCCCATAGTGGAGCAGCTTCCCATTATAAACAACTACAAACAAATGAAAGGTGTGGTGGCACAGCTTTTTATCCAATGCAATAAAAGATCAGAGGGTTGAAAACGCTTGTATAAGATTTATAGAAAGAACCTACGGTCAGTCGTGTTTACATGTCTGCTAGGAATAATGACTTGCACAATCTAGCACTGTTTGGAAAGGCTGAAAATGAGAAACATTTGTTCATCACATCATGGCCAACAAAGCATTCCAGGTGCCTAAAGAAAACACAATATCATTCCACAAAAGAAGAATAGAAGCCACATCTCTGCTTTCAGTACACCTATGTTTATGTTTGTCTATAATGCTTAAAAAACATGTCATACGGAAGCACACCAGCATCACTGAACTCGCCAGCGGTCGTCATATGCAAGAAGAATGCAAATATTGTCTGTCCTCAGTCATCCAGAGAGCTGTTGAATTAACAGCATGCTAAACAAAACCCAGGCTAAAAATAATCTCTTTAACTGGCTAGAAAGCGGAAAACACCTACTATAAACAGGAAAACAACTACTATCAATAACGACAAAACAAGGCAATTCATTGTTTCCTCCCTGCAAACAGATTGAAAGAGAAGCAGCAATCATGAATACTGAAGAGATTTTACTACTACTGCCATTTAACATCAATTAGCAAAAAAATAAACCCTCATGGTTTCAAAGCCCATCCCCATCTTAAATTTGTTTTTTTTTAAGTTTTGGATAGAGAGTTGGGAAGTGTTAGAATTTCTGGCAGGTTTTTATTGCTGCCTGTAATTCTACTGGGGAGATTTCCCCTCGCTTTGCTATGTAAAGTCTATCTGGGGGTGGGGGGGGGGGGACACCCTTTGCCGTCT
>NW_017306676.1:385576-390160 GCF_000935625.1 Nanorana parkeri
TTTACTTACCTCATCCCTACTTCCCCAACATTCAGCATTCGCCTTGTCTCTCTTAATCTCTGGCTCATTGTACACGACGATGTCAGTGAGCCTCCAACCGCAGGAGCATAGAAGAGAAGAGGCTGCAGACACTGATCATCGGCCATCAGCCAGTAGGAGTAGGATCATCAGCCAGTAGGAGCAAGGATCAGTTAAGTAAATGTCCGTTTTCTCCCCTAGATAAAAGCACCCCTAGACAAAAACGAGCAGTTAACCCTTGCAATGCAGGGGTAGCCCCACTGAAAGGGTAGTAAATGCAGGCACAGAGGGGTTGGCTCTAGTTTTCAGAGTGCTTCAAATCCCTGAAATTTTGTGTGCTCAGTTATTCAAATACTGACTTTATATTCTGAAGTCAAGCTCAGGTCGATACCATCATGTATCTCACTGTCAGTCAGTGAAGTCGCTGAAAATAGTTATGAAATAACACTAAGGCTCAGAAAGTAGATGAAGATGGCTCGAAGCTTTACTTCAGTAAAAGTGATTTGCATAGCTGACATCAATTGCACATGAAATCCACAACTCAAAGCCAACTACAATTACCTAGTATGGCCAACAGACTTTCAAGAATCTCTGAATGGGTATATAGTTTTAATATTTAACATATAGGAAGGGACAGGTAAAATAAATGGGCATTCAACATTGACTGTGAAAGGGGTTCTAACAGACGTTCCAAGGTCTGCTTTACATCAACTGACTGCAATGTAAGAATAACAGGACAATTCAAACTGCAACACATCGAGATGGTCAGTTATGACATTTATGAAATAAAAATTACTTTCTAGATTCACATTTTTAACTATTGTTTGTGTGCGTTTGTTCGGCTAGTCCTTGTTTCTCTTGAGAATATAAAACTGCCATATCTGCAGATAAAACACAACTCATATTTGACTTCCTTGCTCATTGGCAGCTTTGCAGAATGGCAGTGGGGTTTGGGGGGGTTCCACAAGTAGTGGCTCTTCAGTGCTCTGTAGCTAGTTTTTTAAAGACGTATGCTTTCAGCCATTGCCAAGACTGGAATTTATATACAAATGCCCTGCATTTTCATGCCTGGCTGAAAGCAGTGACTGTACGTCAAAAGGAAGGATCAGCATGGGGCCTTATGGCATCCAATGCCACAGACGAGATGGATGTCACCACTCTGAGAGTGCTTCTCAGCAGAGTTTAGCAACAGACCTACAATTACTCTCTTGGAGCACATTTACACCAGGGCGGTTACAGATCAGCGCAGTTATCGCGCTGATCTCAAAAGGGAGGTTTTGGGAGCTTTTTTAATTGTGTTTCAGCACTGAAACGCAATTAAAACTGGCCAAAACCGCGCTAATTAGCGCGGTTCCATTGAAATCTGTATAGAAACCGCACTGATCAGCGTGGCAAAAATAGTGCAGGGAGCAATTTGGGCGGGGGGCGGGTCGGATTGCGCGGACCAGCACGGTCGCATGAACGGTCCCCATAGCAATGTATGGGATCGTTCATGTCGGCGGATCTGTGCGCCCACACCGTCCTTGTGTGAACGGGGTATTAGAGAAGACTGTGATGAATAATTATGGTGGCTGCCACCACTAAACTTTTCTTTTGTAAAGTTGCTTGCCATTCCATCATATTCTTCCAATGGTTTCAGTACTTTCTGGGTCCCTGACCAAGAACTATGCAGATCAAAATGTATAGCTTCACTCCGACTTTCCTGACATGCATATTTGTTTTGGGTTAGCGACTCAGGACATAAAGAAGCCATTGGATCAGAATGATAGCCAAGCTACAAGCATTTTCAGAAGGAGGTCTGCAATGGCAGCCTCTGTATTTACTCAGTACTGGTTTACTGTGGGTCTGAAAGCATGTATGCAAGGATCGGCCTCAGAGGTAATAAGAAACCTCAAGTCCTGTATTAGAGTCGATGGAAGAAAGCATAGAGAGGATACTGCATGGATCAAGGACAGAAACCCATGGCACAAGAATATAGAGAAAGATCAAAGTAGATAGATATAGAGTGGTAATCAAAAGTGGGTGAGAGGAGCAGATAGAAATAAGAGTGCAAAAGGAGAAAGAAAGAAAGAAAGAAAGAAAGAAAGAAAGAAAGAAAGAAAGAAAGAAAGAAAGAAAGAAAGAAAGAAAGAAAGAAAGAAAGAAAGAAAAAAAGAAAAAAAGAAACTGCAGAAAATAGAAGAAAGTGAGCCAGTAAGATACGAAGCCAAGAAAGAAAGAAAAATTGCGCGGACCAGCACGGTCGCATGAACGGTCCCCATAGCAATGTATGGGATCGTTCATGTCGGCGGATCTGTGCGCCCACACCGTCCTTGTGTGAACGGGGTATTAGAGAAGACTGTGATGAATAATTATGGTGGCTGCCACCACTAAACTTTTCTTTTGTAAAGTTGCTTGCCATTCCATCATATTCTTCCAATGGTTTCAGTACTTTCTGGGTCCCTGACCAAGAACTATGCAGATCAAAATGTATAGCTTCACTCCGACTTTCCTGACATGCATATTTGTTTTGGGTTAGCGACTCAGGACATAAAGAAGCCATTGGATCAGAATGATAGCCAAGCTACAAGCATTTTCAGAAGGAGGTCTGCAATGGCAGCCTCTGTATTTACTCAGTACTGGTTTACTGTGGGTCTGAAAGCATGTATGCAAGGATCGGCCTCAGAGGTAATAAGAAACCTCAAGTCCTGTATTAGAGTCGATGGAAGAAAGCATAGAGAGGATACTGCATGGATCAAGGACAGAAACCCATGGCACAAGAATATAGAGAAAGATCAAAGTAGATAGATATAGAGTGGTAATCAAAAGTGGGTGAGAGGAGCAGATAGAAATAAGAGTGCAAAAGGAGAAAGAAAGAAAGAAAGAAAGAAAGAAAGAAAGAAAGAAAGAAAGAAAGAAAGAAAGAAAGAAAAAAAGAAAAAAAGAAACTGCAGAAAATAGAAGAAAGTGAGCCAGTAAGATACGAAGCCAGAAATGAGCTGGAAAGTGAAAAAGAATGAGAGAGAGAGAGAGAGAGAGAGAGAGAGAGAGAAAGAGAGAGAGAGAATGCTATTCTGGGTGAGACCGTTCCCTTTTCACATGAACTCTGGCTGGCAGGATACAGCTTTAGATCTCCACTCTTACTGTATAAATATAGATCTCTACAGAACTGGTTATATTTTTTCCATAGCATAAATACATATAGTTAAAGATATTGGTCTTTTAGTGAATAATAGTTTACTTCCGTATGTTGTAGATAATATAGGGTAGGCTCATTTAAAATAGGGTTTTTGAGATCGTAACATTATACACAAAGGATTTATTCAAATATTTGTAAAGCTTTTTCTCAGCAGAAGCTGAGAAAAGCAGATATGCAAGCAATTTATAAAACAGCATGTATTGTTCTGCATCTCTTCATTTACATCTGCCATTGCTTCCAGGCACAATACAAGGAAGAACGATTTGGGTTTAGCTGATGTGCATTGAATAATGTGCAGGCCAACATGGGTCCTGCCTCCCAATATATCAACTTGATATTGAACTAGCAGTGGATACAATATGATAAACAGAATGTTTCAAAAAATAAGTAGCAATGATAAGCCTTGCAGCAAATAATTTTTTTTTATTTTGCAGCAAAGACAGCAAGTAAAGCTGGCCATGGGTAGCTTTTCTTTTTATAATGTATACATGTACCAATATTGCTACAATTTCACAAAATGTAATGTCATGTCAATGTCATTTTTGTTACAAAAAAATTACCAAGATTGAAATAGGAAAAATTACAGTGACACAAAACTCAGGAGTTAAATCTTTAAATCTAAGAATCATTCAAGTACCCTATTAACATAAAATGTACCTGATTTGTGTATTACTCAGCTGTAGAGCCTCAAATCATCTCTGAATTGGTGCTGACACTGTCCTTCCTTCTGGAGGGTGGATACTTTTGTTCCCCATGGTCCCTGTGTAAAGTAGCCACCGCTCCTATCTCACTCCCATGATGAGCTACAAATTCAATACAAATTAGTAACTAAAGATGAGATTGTAGTCCCTTGTGGGGCAAGCTTGGAGCGGTGGCTACTTTACAACACACAGGGACCATGGGGAACAAAAGTAACCACCCTCCAGAAGGAAGGACAGTGTCAGCACCAATTCAGAGATGATTTGAGGAATCCGCTTCAGCTGCGGCGTCTCGGTATACTGCAGCGTCTCAGTATACCGCAAGCTACAGCTCGCGGTATACTGAGCCTAGGGTGACGGGAGGACGCTAGTTTGTGTCCTCCCGTTACCCTAAGGAGAACTATGGGGAAAAGCCTTAACCCCATACTTCTCCTTTAAAATGATTAATGCTGAAATGGTTTCAGACATAATTCTTGACAAATCAGGATCCATGTCCAAATGTAAGAATGTGTTAGTAAAACTACAGTGAGCCATATTGTCAATCTATAACTCTCAAAAACTTTTGTAAATATTATGTAAAATTAGGAAACCTCTATTTGACTTACGCAAATCCTTTAATAAAACAGGTTCTGAGATAGACTATTTACCTTGTGAGAGTGACTGCAGGCATGCAATCCCCCCCCCCCGGTG
>NW_017306676.1:390440-399425 GCF_000935625.1 Nanorana parkeri
CCCCCGCTCCGGAAAGCTAGGTACAGGAATGCCCTGCAGTGCAATCGGAAGCAATAGTGCACGCAGCATTTTTTTCCGATTGCACTGCATCTTGCTAGTCGCCCCTGCTGGCTGTCAAAACACCTGAATAATGCCTGCGTCCAATCAGATTGTTTAGGTATTTTGAGAGCCAGTGGGGCTGACTAGCAAGATACTAAAGCTTGGTCCAGTGGGAGATTCCTCTATCCATGCAGCTTAGCATAGATGGAGGAATGTGTTGCACTTTTTCCATCTGACCATAGAAAATCTGCAGATAATCTATATATTGGCGTATGGCCAGCTTTAGGCTTGGGGATGCTGACACACATTCCACCAGCAGGAGTGGAGGGAAGAGAGGTGAGCACTGTCCACTGGGGGTACGGGGATCAGGTACTGTCAGTAGAAGTACATAAAGAGCCTGGAGATGGGCTTTACATGAAAAAAGCAACTTGAGTTGTTTTTTTTCTATGAAACTCTTTTTTTGCCCTTCCCTTATAATAGCACAACTTCAAAGTTCTCCTAAACACTAAACTCAAATTATAACAATCTCTCTTAAGCTTTGAGTCATCCAGTGATTCAGACGCTCGTTAGAAAGGTTTTACCCGGCACGTAGAACATCCACAGGTATGAAACTTATCATCCAGATTGCTTCTGGCCTGGAGTTATATGGATAGAAGTTTTTTTTCTATAACACGGAGGACTTGGTCTACATATCATTACATTACACAGACAATGTACAAGTGCTTAGCATCATCCTCCTAATTATAGTAAATGGTCCCCGTGTTCCATTTTGTCTCCAGCCTGACTCCTTCTCCGCTGCAGTGATGGAATGTCCCTCTGTGTCATCATGACCTATACAATGTGTATAGAAAGTAATGACTCAGGGACCTTAGACCGCTGGAGCAGAGGGGGAGAGACGCTGGAAGGACCAGTCTAAGAGTGAGCCATCTCTGAGGATCAGGTGAGTATAACTTTTATTTTTGTACCTAGTCCAAATCAAGCACTTCACCCTTGCAGTGCGGAGTTAGCCCACTGCAAGGGTTAAACAAAAAATGATTGAAATGTATTTTAATACTTTCCTTCCCTTTTCACTTAAAAGGAGAGGATCGTTGTACCAAGCTTTCCCAGAAGTTGGAATAAGCCTTTACTGTCATATTGTCATAAGCAACTCCATCCAAAATGTTTTCTTTAAACAAAGTGCTATAAGATACCTACCCTGTGAAGTATTTTATTGTTGTTTGTGTATATATTAAGCTATTGTTCCCTAATTTGTGGTCCATGGAGTCAAGAGGACAGGAAGTGATAAGAAATCATTCCAGTGGGGACTGAAACATCAACAAAAAACACAGAACAGCTTGGACTATCGATCAGGTTTATATTGCTGAATATAGCTTCCTGTCCCGGTGACCCCTGTTCCCTTCATTTTCTGTCCTGGTGTCACAAGGTGAGGGAAAATATCTCTACTAGGTCTATTGCTTGCAAGGATAGGGCTGTGTATGGCCACCCCTGTAGTCCGTGTTCAAGTGGACAAATGCCGTTTTTGATTTTTTTTTCTCTCACACTATAAATTTCACTCCCTGTGGCAAATGACCTTGATGTCTTTTCTTAAAGCCTGTATTGTATGAAGTGTCATTCACTGCCTTGACTTGTAATGTAACCTTTAAGGTCGAAGACAAATCCAATAATTAACTTGAGGAAGAATACAACAACTGCTAAGCATCAAAGATGCCTGAGCGTTTCTAAGCAAACAGGCACAATTTAAAAGCACAGGATTTTGTTGAGCAGTTTGAAGCTTTGAGCTGCAAGCTACAAAACGCTCAGGTTTGAATGGGGCCTGAAAGTGCCTACAGATTCTAAGGCCCCATTCATTGGGGACTTTGCTGCCTTTTGGGATTCCTGCAGCAAGGACTTACAGATTTTTTTCGGCAGCAATCCCAGGTGTCCCTGTTCCAATGCAACCGGGTTACCCATTCAAGTTATTGACAGGGTGACAGCAGCAGCCACATCAGTCAGCATGTAACTGTACATGGTACGATTACATGCGGTTTGGGATATATGACTGTCCCTGGAAGCAGGATAGATGCCTCCAGAGACAATTATCTATCCCAAACTGGATGTAATTGTACCATGTACGATTACATGCGGACTGCTGCTGACAGATGTGATCGTTGTCAGCCTGTCAATGGATACAGCGGCCACATCAGGGGAACAACCGGGCTTCCCGCCACAAGACTTGAGGTTTTTGCCACGGGCCCAAAACACCCCATAAGTCAGGAGTTGATTTATTTTTTAATTTCTAAAAAGAAACCGAGAGTGTGCGTATTAAAGCAGAATGGAGAAATACATTCAGAATTCGGCTGACAGTGAGTTTGTTGAGGCAGGAAAAAAAAAATCCGTCAAACAAACCAAAACAACAATTACACAATACCAAATTGATGCAGATGGAGAAAGTACAACAATGTTGGTAATAAAATGAAAAGGACTTTGGACTCCGGGTTAGCAGACTGTGATGTAACAGCTGCAGAGCAGAGAAACGTCTGATGATCAGATGTTATTGGGAGGCTGAGCCAATGGCTTCCATGATCCAATGACAACTCCTAAAGTCTATGGAAAGCTAGTTGATGGAGAACATCAGTACAGCTATAAAAACACTACTACTATTCTATGCAATTATATAATTTTTATGCATGGATACATGGATGTGAAATCAGAAATCAGCATTGTGAGCTATGCAAACAAAACATTTACTTATTTTAGCCAGCATATTTTTGTTTTAAAAACATTTCTTTTTCTGGGAGTATATATGTGTGTGTGAGAGAATGTCTGGGAGACAGTCCCGTGCAATTAACGCACCTTAACACGCAATCGCACCTACCACGCATTCTGGTGTGGGAGGTGTGTTGCATTGCCATTCATTTGAATGGGACAGTTCTATCACCCACAGTTTGATCACCTGCACGCGAACGAGAGGTACCGCAATGCCGTGCGACTTGGGTCATGACTTAATGACCAAGGACAAATGTGGGTCCTGAGGTTGCACAGGTTGAGAACCACTGCCCTAACCTATACTGTTCCCTAGTATCAGTGCAGAAATAGGATCAACTAACATTGCACAACACACATTACTAATGTACAATATGTACAGTATATAGACGAGTTCAATCAAACCAGGTTACAAATGATAGATTAGACTATTGTGATTTCGCAACAGTACAATTCTATCACCTGCCATATCAAATATGACAGAAGAGAAATGTTCATGTTTCATTATAACAATAAACTTAAGAAATAATGTAAAATTAGCCAACCACTTTATATTTTCCCCTGAAAATGCTGCAAATCATGTAGCACATCCTATGATCCTATGAACAGTGCATTCCTGATCCTTAGGGGTTAGTTCTGAAATGTTACTGTTAAATACACAGGCGTTTGAACACATTAAAGAAGAGTACAATGACAGATTATACCCTTTGATGGGAATAGAATCCCAAAAGCTATAAAATGAAGTGAGTCCATAGCCTATAGACAATGGAAGGAGCACTGTGAGAGCTGAGGTAATATTGCAGAGAATGCAGCATATCAATTCACCAGAAGCTACAAACATAATGGTGCCATGAGTCACTTTGTGTCTCCTGTGGCAAGGACATCATTCACTCAGTCATTTGAAGACTGAACAATGACTTTCAAAGGAACTGCCTACTCTATATACAGATATCGAATTTAGTTTAAAACCGGTACAGCTTTCTAGGTTCATATCGATATTGGCCATCTTGCTGCTGGGCTTTGCACAGTATTGTCTTAAACTGGCCTTATACTGCTTGAAATTCATCTGCCTACTGGTCAAAATTCAACCAACCTTGTTGGCACCCCTCCATTCAACAAAGTAGAATTGTCAATTGTCAATGAGCCGGTATGAAAATTCTCAGCTGAATAGTGATTGCAGCCAATCAGCTGCAGTCATTGTCCGAGTATTCTGACAGCGGCACCCCCGCCACCTGTCAGAATACCCAAACAATGGATGGGGAAATCGATAAGTGTATGGCCAGCTTTAAGATCTATTTACAGTTGTCCATTTTAATGAACAGATGAATTTCACTGCATTTCCCAAATCCCATTCTGGTTCACATCTATGCTTTGCAGGTTGGGGTGTTTTTAATAGGAAACAAAATAAACCTGTTCAAGTCTATGCCTGTATGTTAAAAATGTTCAATTCCCCTATCCACGCTAAACAGAATGGATCTGGGAATACCACCCCCCGTCCCCGCCACCACAAAATGATTGTATTCTGACAGTAGTGGGTATGCCACTGTCAGATTACCCAAATAGTGACTGCAGTCCCTGTTCGGAGGATAATTTTTGGCCCGGTTCCTTTGACAAAAGTTAATTGAAAAACTGACTTTTGCTGAACGGTGGAAGAAGGTCCAGAGGGGGCCACGTACCGTTTAAAAGGAATCAGCTTAAAAGGAGAACTATGGGGTTAGGGCTTTTCCCCATAATTCAGAATGATCTGTGTCAGGATATTGCTTTAATAACAATAAAATAATCACAGAAATGTGAAAACAGCTGTCATTTAAAAATTCTAATAAAGCTTAAGAAGAAAATTTCCTGTTTTGAGCAGCGTAAACTGATCCGATCTTCAAGTGACAATTGATGAAGCACAGCAGATGGCACTTAACTCCATATTGTTCCAAGGTAATCTATACTTTCAATGTACATTGTCATGAGGCACTAGAACACACTTGAGAAAGTCTCGGGTTCTTGGAATGTAAATAAAATATGCTTGGAGCTTTAAAACAAAATAATAAAAAAAGCACCCATATGGTGTTTCAAATCTGCTTCAATAAAGAGCTGCCATACCTCTCCGTGTCAAACAATCAGCATTTCTAGAGTATTTACAAAGCAGCCAGGCTTAATTTAGCAAGCACTGGAGAAATACAACAGAGACATTAAAAGTCATTAAACAGCAATTTGCCAATAGCAGAGAAGACCCTCAGCTGTCAGTAGAAGCACACAGAAAGACTCTTCCCAAATCTAATCCACAAACAAACAGTTCGTACTGAATTATTTGCATTAAGAAAGGAAAAAACATCTAACTAGCAACACAAAAAACATTCTCTCAGTTTCATGTCTTTTTACTATTTATATAAAAGCTTTATTTTTTCAGATATGACATTATGGGTTTTCTAAAAGGGAGATAGCACAGCAGATGCTATTTCCTTACAGTCTCTCTCTCGAGATAGATAGATAGATAGATAGATAGATAGATAGATAGATAGATAGATAGATAGATAGATAGATAGATAGATAGATAGATGCATACAACACACAATAAGTAGATAGATGCACACACACACAGAGTCTCAGCAGGGGTAGCCACTACACTCTATTTGTAAGGTAAATGCCCGTGTGCTCATCCACCGAAATATCCATACAAATCCAATGTAGGTTTAGAGACACTTATGGGACCATCGAGATCAGCACTCCAAATTGTCCAATAGCTCATGATCCCATCTAGCAATAAAGAATAATCTACTGCATCTGAAAGGTAGGGGTGCTGCTCTTTGTGGACTATGTATGAATTAGTGGAGTTGAATTCACTTAGGGCGAGCACCCATTTAACAAGCTGAAGATGAGCATATATATATACCTGAGAATATATATATAGCTATGCTACCCTGAGAAAGGTACTGTGCGTGGCCCCTAAATGTCAGATCACGTATGTATGTGACACATTGTGAATAACCCTGTGCTGCTTATTTCACATATCTGGGGTGCGGGTGACTCTTCCACTTGTGCAAAAACTCACACCGTTGCAATTTAAACAATTATGCATGTGTAATGTGTAAATTATGCCAGTAAGCTCCTCTCTGAATGAAGGTTTGGGGCATTTTTTGTATGCCCCTGAATGATGCTCTGAAATAAAGATCTAAACGCCGCAAACGCTCCTCCTAGAAGGATTTTTTTTTCTTGTTAAATGCTTCTTTTTAAATGCTTCCACACGCAGCTGTTTTTAGCCAATGGCTGTTTTAGCCAACACATTGGCTAAGACAGCTGCGTTTAGAAGCATTTCACAATAAAAAAAATTATTCTAGGAGGTGCGCTTGTTTCTATCCATTTGCATGAGGCCTTGGGCTTTATGTATAGTGCAGAGCATTAAAAGGAGAACTATGAGGTGAGTGAATTACACTCATCCTCATAGTTCGAGCCAACGTGTGACATTGAAAATGCGAGTGAAAACATACCGCCGCTCGCTCACTTCCCGATCATCTTCCTGCAGAGAGCGGTGACTGTCAGTCACCACCTCTGCAGGGATCACCCCCTCCCCTCTCCAATCCTCTAGCGCTGACTGGCATAGCTGGCTCTGCCTCTAAATAGGCAGAGTCAGCTGTCAATCAGCCAGCGGGGTGAATCTTAACAGTATTGTTGGGATCGGTCCCGGCTGCGGCGCTCTCAGCATATAGCGGGCAATAGCCCACTATATATTGAGTTTTGGGTCATGGGAGGACGTTAGTATATGTCCTTCCGTGACCCTAAAGAGAACTATGGGAAAAAAAAGGTTACCCCATAGTTCTCTTTTAAATAGAGTAATAAAAGCGAAGTGTTATAGAATATGAGGTTACATGGTAAAGGTCTATTCTTAAATATTTAGCAATGCAGTTTTGCATTCATTTTGATTATATGGAAACCTTATTCACTGCAAAAACATTTTCCTTTCACGTAATGATAGTCCCCTCATAATGACGCATTTCACCACACCAGGAATGCACCAAAAGTCATTTTTCACCTGTAATATACAAAGACAATTTTGGGAATGTCCTGTTAGAAAATCAGGGACATGGGAATCCCATACTTCGTTTAATATAATTCTCCAAATCTACATCTACCGCAATTAAAGCCTCTGCCAACTATAAAAGAAGGACACAGGCCCTTTGCTTTAAATTTGTCTGCCACCCTTTCCTTACTTTAGTGGGAAAGCAACAAATATTTATGTAATGAAGTAGTAATATTTACCTTGCTAGAAAACAATCACTTCAACATTTCTAAACATGCCAGGAGCCAGGCTCTGCTTAATGCTGACAATACTTGTTTTCAAGGTGCGCCTTGATCTGAAAAGAGACATCTGTATGGACAGAAAGGTTCTAGGAAATCCTCCATCTTTGTCGGCCTATAACATTAGCATGACCGTGAGGCATATTAATGTCAAAATGTGTTTAAACCTTTGAAAAAATAAATAAAAATAATATATTATATATATTGTAGCAGGCCATCATGTAGAGAGCCAGGAGAGGTCCTGTCCAGGGTTTATGTGTTGCCCAGATTTCTCTTGTACACCTTCCGGAACCTCTAGTAAGCTCCAGGTTTTACACTTTGCCTCAGTGGCAATTTAGTGCAGGTGAGGCAAACAGACACTGCTCTGGAGCCTGGGGAGCAGACAGTCTGAATCTGCTGGAGCACAAGGTTGGTCATGGTGTTTTGCTGAAGCCTGACAAACAATAGGTTTGTACAGGTTGGTAGTCAGGACTATTGTATGTATAGTCAGTGCCGGGACATGGCTAGGATTTTGTTTTTTAATTGGCATTTGAGCACTGTATATAGCCTGTGTTATGCACCAATAAATGTACCACTGTTTGAAGACAGGTCACTGGTCTGGTCTCTAAACCTTTTAATCTGTGTAATAGGGTTTGGGCCACCCTGTAGGCATATATACCAAGGGTATAGATTATAACTGAACATTGTGGTGCAAACAGTGGCAAAACTATGGCCATAGTGACCCGGGGGGGGCCCGGCCAGGACCTTGAACAAAGGGGTCCCTCTGATGCTGCACGTGCCGCCTGGGTTGCTATGGCATTATAGGCTGCTGGCTGTCACTGGCAGCTTTGAGAAGGAACGCGCCGCTGTCCAGATCACTGACAACCTGTCAGTGATTTGTGCAGCAGCGCGTGCCTTCTCACAGTCACTGCTGAGTCAGTGACAGCCAGCAGCTGCGGTGGAGGACAGGGCCCGGCATCGGCAGTGGAGGAGGAGGCAGGGCTTGACAAAAGTGGAGGAGGAAGAGGCCAGGCCCAACGGCAAAGGAGGAGGCAGGGCCCGTCGGTGACCAGGAGGAGGTGGGGCCTGGTGGTGAAGGCTAATAGTGGATCGGGACTGACAGCTAAGGTGTGCAGGGGTGTGACCAGACCACCTGAGAACCTGCACAGCCCACCATAGTCTATGGTGGGCTCTGAAGGGTCACTCTTAGGTGGGCTGTGTGGGATCTCAGGTGGGCTCTGCAAGCAGCATAAATTAGAAATCAGAGCCCCATACAAAATTTTGCTATATGATTTCTAGTTACAGCCCTGGGTGCAAACATAGGCTGTAGGGCAGGGGTTGGCAACTCTGGCCCTTCAGCTGTACTTTAACTACAAATCCTAACCTGGCTCTGCTTTTGGGGGTCATACTTGTAACTATCATACTTGCAATGCCTCATGGGACATGTAGTTCCACAACAGCTTAAGGGCCAGAATTGCCCACCCCTGCTGTAGAGGCAAAGGGGACAAAAGCAACTGAAGGATATAAGGATTGGTGCTACATACCGTATGTAATGTTTTAGTAACAGTTTAATAACTCTTTAAGCAACCTGGATGTCTGGATCTACTGGTCACTCTAGTATGAGTTTTATAAGTGACGGTAACCTCTGCTTATACATTTCTTTCATCATATTCTTCATTGCCCAGGTATGACAGGTGTTTATTTTAATGGCAATACTACATAAAAGTAGCCGGGATAATTCGCACCAGACGCTACGCTAAATGCACAGTGGTGATGCGCCGATTCTGGCACATGAAACTGCATACTTTTTTTTTTTTTTTAGAACTTTATTGAAATGTCACAAATGACATTTCATTTAGTTCTATGGTACAGCGGGGTGTGAGGCGGTTGTACTGCATCACATCCTGCTGCACTAAAAAAAAAAAAAAAAAAAAAAAA
>NW_017306676.1:399618-417131 GCF_000935625.1 Nanorana parkeri
AAAAAAAAAGTACTGCATGCCATACTTTTTTTTTTCCCAGCGCTCACCACTGCTTTCCCATTGCACCAAGTCCATCCGTGACAAGGCAACTTGTCTTCATGCATTGGGGCTGCGCTGAAAACAACGGCCAGCACAGTCCCCACAACTATGGTGTGTATCAGCCCATACAACATGTATGAAATGAGACCAGAACATTTGGTTTTGTGAATAACAAAAAAATATATAAATACAGTCGTCGTTATACATTGTATTCATCCTTCGGGTCCTCAGGCTCTGCTAGTGATCTATTTTTACAGTCTGGTGCACTGGTATTTTGGCTGTCAGCCAACACTCTTATTTAAGAATTTACCGTTATCTGTTAGACTTCTCGGGTGCTGGTAATGCTTCTTTCATACATTAGCAGATGTGTACGAAAATTAACTAGGCATCCAACTACTAAACTGTGATGTGTATAACAGATTGGCCAAGGCAATCTCTTCCACACATGACTATGAAGTTGTGTTTGAGAAGGCGCTTATGTAGGTCTGGTGTTCATTTACTTAGGCTGGCTTAGTGGGAGGAAATGCTCTTGGAACAGGCAGGACACAGGAACTCACACAACAGAGAGCAATCTCAGGCCTGCAACCTGACTCTCTAAGATTTATTAATGCATAACAAGTGACATTGCTACAGTTAGCAGCATCTGACCACTGAATAGGAAAAGCAAGGCTGTGGTCATACAGGTGATTAAGCATGGATGGCATCTGACAGGTGAAAGGGAGTCAGCAAATATTTGTACTTCACAGGCAGCAGAGAGCTATAGTAGACGTTAACTGAACAATACACAAGCCTGACTATTTACTGGCCATTCACTTGATTACTACACAACATACACACACTTTGGACTTTCCTCAGAAGAGTTTAAAAAAAAAAAGTAGAAAGAGGAATCTGAAACCTCTCGGGTGGGCACGGATAGAAATCTTCATTTTCCTCCGCCGTTATGGGTGCCACTGCTATACAACATTTTTGGGTGTATCGGGGAGCATGTTCTTCCACCAACTACTACATCACTACTCTGTCCATTGCAACAGGGTAAAACCATCATGGTTAAAGCATCGCACCAGTGTGAATGGACCCTCAAACTTCAAGGAGCAGCATCCATTTCATCAGCATTTGAAATAGCTTAAAATCCTTTTGACTTTAATATCACTTTAACCATGTCTGTGCTGTTCTGGCAGATCTCAAATACTTGTAAACTAGATTTGAATACTGTCTGTCCTAACAAAGGGTTAAAGATCGAGAAGCTTTGCTTCTTGTATGCTAATGAGGGGTGATTCCCCATTTTGTTTTGGAGACAGAATCACTGCCAAACTGTAGAGAATAGCTCTGCCCAGAAGCATGCTCAAAAGAAACATCTAAAAGGTAAGCATTTTTTTTCTTTGACTGCAAAAGTGGAAATACACTTCAAAGTAGCGAAGGGAGGGGCAAACATGGTGGCCCACAGCTACAAGACTACAGGGGACTTGTCTGCTGAATAGCGTTTGGAGATAGTGGACAATGCATTCATTACTTATTAAATGACTCATTATAAAATCAAATGACACACATTTTCAGCTTTACTACCGCTTTAGTGTTTCATTAATGTTTCAAGTCTGGTGCCCGGAGTTCAGTTTTTAAAGCTAATGGTATCCACTGTTAAATTAGTTAAGAAGTATTTGAAAATATTTTGATCCAGGAAGTGACCCAATGACCTTTTCTAGGAGCAAAAAGGGATTTGCAGAGCAAAATTAGCCACAGATGCCTAAGGGTTTTTTATTTTTATTTTTATCCTTGGCTTTCCTTACCAACCTCACCTAAAAAGCTGAAATTTGTGAAATCAACAGGCAAGTCTTTTTTTTTTTTTTTTTTCAACCTAGTGAAAGTGTTTTGTTTTTCTTTGTCATTCTGGATAGTGTTGGAAATTAATCGAACCGGTCAGGTTTTTATTATTGTTTGGGTCCACCTGATGGGTAGATTCACTGTCTCTATGGTGATGGGAAATCCACAACTTTAGAGTGGTCATCAGTGCAGTAGGTGAGAGGAAATCCTCCAAAAAGGACACGTGTTCAGGTGACAACAGCAATGTCCAGATGTATGCCCTACACGGACCATACACTAAATGGTGGTGCTCGCAGTGATAATCATGGATGGTGCCATGCAATACCAAGTCTTGATGCAAATGAAGATCACCAGCACTCGATGAATACTTGTAAATTCTTGTTTCTATTTATTTCAAAAGGTGTGTCATGTGCAAAAACCAACGTTTCGGGGCCATGCAGTTCCTTCATCAGGGTGGCATAGTGTGTCACATGTCACCCTGATGAATGAACCCTGCGTGGCCCTGAAACGTTGGTTTTTGCACGTAACGCACCTTTTAAAATACAGTAAATAGAAACAAGAATTTACAAGCATTCATCGAGGGCTGGTGATCATTTACATCAGGTTCAGGTGACAGCATTCTAAGACAGGGGTGGGCAACTTTGGCCCTCCAGCTGTGCTTGAACTACAAATCCCATAATTTCTCTCCCTCAAGGGGTCATGCCTGTGGCTCTGTCTTGCAATGTCTCATGGGACTTGTGATTCCACAACACGAAGGGCCAAAGTTGCCCATGCCTGGTCTAAAAGCAGAAGATTAAACCCCTCAGTTTGGAGAGATTACCCCCTCACTTCCTGTTGAGTCTCTAGGACAGAGAGTGAAGGGAAATCTCCTTAACTGATAAATACCAGTAAAGAACTGTTTTAACCCTTCCTACTCTGTTCAAAACTGAAAAAATGAAATGCAAATAAATGTTGGCTATGCAATGGGGGTTATTTATAAAAGTTCTGCCCAGTATGCAATTCGCACGACAATTGCGCTCCTAGATGGCGCTGAAGAGCATTGGAAGTCCCTATACTCATTAGTGCCATCTAGGGGCACTAGTGCCATGTGAACAGCATCTGCCACGCTATACACCAGACAGAACATTTATAAATGAACCACATAATGTTCTCATACTTAAAGGATTAGTTTCCTAGCAAAATGCAGGAAACTGAAATTACCCCCACAAATTGGTCCTCAGTTTGTCCCAGTAGTAGCAAACACCTGCCATTCTGGCTCTCAAGAATGCTCGGATTCTTGCCACCGGAATTTGCAATATAGTCCTAATCGCAAGTGTGAATATGGCCTTAGAACCTTTGTCAGGTTTTTTATTATTGTCCATGTGTTAACGGGGAAGATTTCCCCCTCGCGTCCTATATTGTCACTGTGGCAGGAGTCCAATCACGTGGAGACTGCAGTCAGATTAAAACCTCAGCCATTTTTTTTTCTTTTGGCATCCCTACAAAGGACATCTTTTCTCACTCTCCACTGTTAAAGTCACACTGCTCCTGCATTCCATTCATAAAATGCAGGCAGTGGTGTGTAGCCAGGGGTGTCCCATGGAGTGTTGTCTGCATAAACCTGCATAGAGCATTTCATGTTTGGTGGAGATCTCCTCCTGCCACATCTGTAAGCACATTGCTGTACTTTATAAATTTCATTTAAAGTGACACTAAACTTGGGAGTTAAGTCTTAAAAATACATTCAAGTACCGTAACTATTAACAAAAATTTATCTTTTTTTGTGTATCACTCTGCTGTAGATACTCAAACCATCTCCTAATGTAGAGACAATGTCATTTCTTCTGGAGGGTGGCTGCTTTTGTTCCCCATGGTCCCTGTGTTGTAAAGTAACCACTGCTCAAAGCTTGCTCCTGTGACGGTTACATTCTCATGTTTAGTTTACTAATTTGTATTGAGATTGTAGTCCCTCTCAGGAGCGAGCTTGGAGTGGTGGCTACTTTTACAACACACACACGGACCATGGAGAACAAAAGTAGCCACCCTCCAGACTGAAGGACAGTGTCAGCACAAATTCAGAGATGATTTGAGAATCTACAGCTGAGTGATACACGAATAAGATACATTTTTGTCAAGGCTAGGTTCACACCTAGGCGTATCGAATATGCGTGTTTTGTGACGCGCATTTTACTGCGATTCCAAGGGCTACTTGGCTGTATCCCAATGGAAACGCGCGACAAACGCCCCAAAGAAGCTCCTGTACTTCTTTGGGCGTAGGGCGTTTTGTAGCGCGTTCATACGGCCTGTAATACGCCCAGGTATGAACCATACCCATAGGAAATAATGGGATTTTGGTGTTTGAGCATTTTGCAGAGCGTTCGAACGCGCTACAAAACGCCAGGCGTGAACCAGGCCTTATAGTTAAGGTACCTGAATGCAGTTTGAAGATGTACATCCTGAGTTTAGTGTCCCTTTAATGCAGCAGAACGGTTGCAGTAAGGCCATACCTCCTGATATATAAATTGGGCCCAAAATGTATTTTAGTAAGCCCCCAATCACATTTGAGGGCAAGCACGTTTAGGCAATTTTGAAGCATTTTTTGCAGGTGTTTTTTCATGATCGAGTGTTTTTGTTATTTACTAAGAGGAGAAGACAGCTGTTAGGTGCGCAATTGCATAAAAAACATGAGTTGCATGGCTTTTTCAGGCACCCTTATTGAAGTTTAGGGGGTCAGAAATGTGCGATTCTGCCCCCCCCCAAAAAAAAAAAATCATGTACAATTTCGAGCTACAACGCTCACATGTGAATGGCACCATTGAGAATCATGGGATTCATCACGTTGAGTGTTATCATGCTTTGGGAAACACGCAAGAGGTGTCAAAGGGGGTTTACATCTACTTTACGTTTGCTTTAAAACCACTAAAATGAGCACTGAGCAGAAGGTGTTGCTTTTAGTATAAACACATGGTTAGTCCCAGCGTTGTATATAAAAAACACAACCATTCGGCATCCCTTCAGACACCCAGCGCTAGTAAAGTAGTTCATGCCTTATCCCATGAAAATGAAGAAATGTGGAGGAGTTTAGGAAATATTACAAACTATTACCATGGTTACAAGAAATAATTTGTAATTCTGCACATTAAAAGTTTAGTTTGAATAGCACAAAATGATAGTTATTTAGTGTAGTTTTTCATAAAACCTGTTTAAACCCTATAAATGTACAAGTGTTGCCTACTTACAAACATTTCACTAATTTCTTTTAACAAGAGTTCGTAGGAATTCTTCTCAATTTTAGAATGCATAGGTTTAATGGAACAGACATGCAATCCACTTTTATTCTTCTCAATAAATGTTACGTTTTAAATTGCCATGTTATTAAGTCATTATGAGGTGATAAGCCATTCAAACACATTATGTTCTGTCCCTATAGGAGCGGTCTTAAACAGAGGCACCAGCCTCGAAACGCGTAGCCATTGGACAGCGCTCTCCCAGCCTCTCACTGACGTCACACCACCATCCAACGCCGCCTCACACTGACGGCAAGACATAGTGAGTCGCGGCTGCAGAAACTCAGCGGTTTTCCCCCGCCTGACTCTCACTAGAGCCTTCAGGCTCAGCCTGGCCAGCTGAGACCTGGCGCTTCTCTACAGATATAGATTTATATAGTTTGCACCAGCCCCAGACAATACTACCATCGATCTCAGACTCCTGGTGGGCGTCCCCCTGGACAGGGTAACGCCTCTCCTACTAACCACCTACGAATCAGCAAATAGTGAGTCATTCCTTCCATCCCCTTTTTTATCCACTTGTTGGTCACCACACCCAACTATGTTCAATATACTTGTGTTTTATATTAATACCAAATAGGGCTGTAGAGATTGAAGAGAGAAGCTGATTGATTGCAATAGGCAACTGCTCCAGATTTTGCCTGCTCTAGTTTTGATAAATTCCGTGTGTATGTGTGTATGTGTGTATATGTGTATATGTGTGTATATGTGTGTAAACTTTACAATACAAGTGTAAATAACAAAACACCAACAGAAAGTATGCAAATACTAATCTATTGCTTTCCAATGCAAACCTGATTGCCCTCATTATACAAACAAGTGACACACAAGTGATTTCCTCCACTCTATTGCAGCAGATAAGATCACATCACTGGAAGTCCTCTGGCAAAACAGCATCTTACTTCTCAGGACATTGATGTTCTTACCTGTTGTCGCCTTGCTTGTTGTTGGCAGGTGGAGGCTGCAGGATTGTCTGATTCCCTTCCATCTCCACAACGCATTTTGTATTCAGATCCAGTTCTAAATCAAAGAAGTGTTGGGTACATGGTTATGTTACGGAGCCCCCAGATGACTAACAATAAAGCACTTTTAATGCCTACCTTCAGGTAAAGTATATTTAAAGCCATTTTATTTCCCATTTTGCATAGAGTAGTGGAGGGTTGAACCCTCTGTCAGTCTTTTATTTTGTCCTGCGTCTTATTAGGGAGCTTTCCCTTCACTTCCTGTCCTGTAGACTCAACAGGAAGTGAGAGGCTATGTTTTTAATGTTGGGATATAGCGTCAAGTGTTCTCATATATCTGTAAAAAATAAGTGAAGGCAACTGGACTTGCTGTATTTTTTCTTGCAGACGTTTCACTGGTCATCCAACCAGCTTTCTCAATTCAGAAAAATACAGCAAGTCTAGTTGCCTTGACTTATTTTTTACAGATATACCATGACCTGGATGAATGAGAACCTTCACAGACAAGTGTTTCCATAGGAAGATTTCTCGTCTATATTCCTGTTCTGGTGGTAACTCAAAATATTGGTTCCCCCCCACCCCACTTTTATATCTGGTGACAATGATGATTGGGACAATTTGAGAGAATGAGCCCCCCCGCACATGAGCGTTTTCAGGCGATATATTTTTTTTTTTTTTAACAAAACAAGCATTTTTCTAACTTCAGGCTTTTTCATTTGTCCAATGGAAAGCAGTATCAGCAGTTACATCATTGCCCTTCTATGGTGTTGTGGTGTCTTGTGCTATCGGAGCAAACGAGAGACAGCATACGTCAATAAATGAACACTTAATTGCTGTAACCATCGATTTGGTGTGCTGGTGGCATTCTTCAACTATCTACATGTTGCGGCGCCATCCACGGTCATTTCAAGCACCCTTCTGCATATCTATATAGGAATCCTGGTAAGGAGTGCAGCAAAGATCATTTTTCTTTCCTTTTCTTGTGCTCCCAATCCAAGAAAACGTCACGTCTGATTTCTACCCAGGCCCTCTGCTGCTTGCTACTGTTTTTGTAATGGGCATTACTGGAGTGGTAGATCTCTCGTGGGCCCTCACCAGTTTCTACATTTTGTTTACCAGCCTGAGGTTGCTAAGAGGAGGAAACTGGCTGTTAGGTGCTAAAATGCTTGTGTCGCACCTTTTCCGCTGTTCCTATTGAAGTTCATGAAGCCAAAAACGTGTGTTTCTGGCCAAAAAAAGCATTGTATTTTTTGAACGACAAGTGTGAGAGGGCACCATTTGAATACGATGAGAATCTTCATGTACCGGTACTTCAGAAAACATGCGACAACTCGCTTAGTTATGAATGGGGGTTGAACCTCTTGAACAAGGACAGATGTCAATAAGATCTGGCAGATCCCTTCACCACTTTAGCCAAAACTAAAAAGAAAAAGTTTGGCCTTTTAGCTGCACTTAATTGTCTTGCCAGGACACGTTATGAGTCATTTAGGCAAGTTCTTCCCCAGCACGTTTGTCAATGAGAAGTAAACAACTGCTCGTATCTTTGTATCCTGCACAAACATCATAATATTGTTCTCTAAGGGGTGGACTGCAATAGTTGGGCCTGGTAAACAAAATACTTCTCTACTGAGGCTGATATGTGAGACTGGAGTCAAGGTAGGCCTAAATAGGCATTTATCATCATGGAGAAACCCAGCTGTCCTTGCTATGGTACCTTGCCCAGCTATGGTACCCAATATAAGTACTGCACCAACAGGGGCTGTTAGAACTTTAAAGGAGAACTATGAGGTGAGTGCTTTTCATAGTTCTAGCCGACCTGTGACAATGAGACTGTCACAGGTCGGCTCAGTAGATCGGGAGGTGAGCGAACACATACCGGCGTCCGCTCACCTCTCGATCCTGTCACAGCTCTCTGCCGTGACAGGGGAGGAGCTGGATTTCCCCCCTCCGATCCGCCAGCGCTGACTGGTGGATCAGATGGGGAGGGGGCGGGTACAGCTGGCTCTGCCTCTAGATAGGCAGTCAGCTGTCACTCAGGCAGCTGGGCGGATCCAGACATTTGTCGGGATCCGCTTCAGCTGCGGCGTCTCAGTATACCGCAAGCTGTAGCCCGCAGTATACTGAGCTGAGGGTACGGGAGGACGCTAGTTTGTGTCCTCCCGTTACCCTAAGGAGAACTATGGGGAAAAGCCTTGACCCCATAGTTCTCCTTTAATGAAATGTCCCGAGCCACATTTCATTCAGTTCTATTGGTCATAGCATGGTGTGATGCGGTTGTACTGCTCTACCCCTGTACAACATTGAGTGACATTTATCAAAACTGGAGCAGTTGCCCACGGCAACCAATCAGCTTTTCTCTTTCATTGTCAAAATGTAACTGAACAAACTGAAAAGAGAAGCTGATTGGTTGCCATGGGAAACTGCTCCAGGTTGGATAAATTCCCCCCATTGTTCTCATCTCTACAGTAAGAGCATGATCACACCAGCAAGCCACACAAAACGCACAGCTGCTGGGGTGTGATGACAAATATTGTACTGATGCACCAATCTTAACCCATCGCATTGTTTACCTTTTTTTTTGTTGGAACTTTATTAAAATGTCATGATTGACATTTCATGAAGTTCTATAGGAACAGTGCAGTGCGATGCAGTTATACGCTGTCGCACTATGATGAGCTGAAAAAAGTACAGCATGCTATATTTTTATTTCCGGTGCACACCACCACCACAATGCAGAGGTGTGAACTGTGTATTTAAAACCAGGCACATTGCCTTGTCTGTGTGTTGGGGCTGTGCTGGAAAAGGGCCAGTGCAGCTCCAATGCATGTGAACGGGCCCTAAAAGGGGTGAACTGAGTCCTGCTCCAGTATTTGGGCTAACATACTATGTTACGATATTTGAAAAGTCAAGGTAGGCCCAGATGGGCATTTATCATCAGGGAGACAACCGACCATCCGTCAAAGTGATAGGACCCAATGCATTTACTGCAGTATGTCTATTGGTCCTTCTGCTGAAGGACCACAGCAACTCTCACACTGTAAAGTGCTTCCTCCCCACTTCTCAATGACAAGCGACCAACCCCATGGCACAGAGCTGAAAAATCTCTGCATACAACAGCGAGCGCTCACAACAGGCCGGCATCCCTAAATGGCCCATGCTATGGACTGTCACATTGAGGACAGGATCAGGATGGGACGGTCACCACGCTGCTGTCAAAAGCTGCCTGGCTTTGAATAAAAAGCAGGACCACCATCTATGAACCATTTGTTTTTGGTGTAGAGAATCTTGGCACCGGAACAGCAATGTTTTGCACTGATTACATTATGTATACAGGGGTTGAATTAGTGTAAGGGTGGAGGTTACGGGTTAGGTAAAGGTTAGTGTGAAGAGTTAGGGGTTATTGTTATGGGTTAATGGGGACTTGAGTTAAGTAGTAGAGTTAGGATAAGTGTTCATTATAAGGATTAGGCTAAGCAGGGCGGATATGTTTAGCTCTCAGGATTTCATTTAAGGCCCTTTCACACCATACAGTACATAAAAATTCAACGCAACATATCAAAAATGCATGTGCCTTTGTGTGTATCAACAAGCATTTTCATGCGCATTGCAATGTTATGCCGGTTGCCATATTGTTTTTATGTTGTCCTATTTCCTGAAGAGGTCAGAATATTTGTTTTTGCTTCAGTTGCTGTGGGTTGTGTTTACATGCATTCATGTGCACTGCATTAAAATGCATACATGCTGCATTTCAAACAACTCACTGCAACACGCATCTCCATAGTGTTGTGGTGTGAACGAGGCATATACAAAGCCAGTGTCCTTGCAGTGACCTGCATTGATCAAGTGCAGAAAAACACAGGTCACTGCACATGGTGTGAACCAGCCCTCAGGATTAATTTAGTGAATATACGTTATGTCAGGTATTATTGGGTTAACCGTTAAGGGTTAATCTTACAGTCTGAGGTTGTCAGGTATTGGGTTAACTATTAAGGGTTAATTTTAGGGTTTCAGATTGTCGGGTATTATTGGGCTAACTGTTAAGGGTAAATTTTTAGAGGTTTAGGTTGTCAGATATTATTGGGTTAATTCTAGGATCTAGGTCAGGGGATTTGTAGTTTAGGCACAGATGGAGAGCAAGGTTGCCTACCCCGGATCTAGGTAATGTCAAGTATTAGGTTAACTGATAAGGGTTAATTTTATGTTGTGTATTAGGTTGATTGCTAAGGGTTAATTTAAAGGAAAAGAGGTGGATTGGGTTAACTGTTTAGAGTAACGTTCACAGCACACATAATTGGGTTGTACGATCTCCTTTAGATCTACCAATAAGTATGTAATAGAAGGACCAGTCTTGATGCTGATTGGATAGGTTAGGTTGGTCCTCATATTACATAGTTTTGATAGCTCTAAATCTGATTGTACAGAAATTGTAAGGTGTATAATGGTGAACCTCATGGAAAGGTTAGAGGTCATCTTACACTTGTTTTCACCACCTAACGCTGACAACTGCACCTAAGCCAGAACCATCATCCGCCCCATAAACTTTTCTGAAGAAGTTTTGTCCTGTTTGCCGGACAAGTGTCGTATCACCACCTCCCGTTGACACTTGCCATAACAGCCCCATGGCAGGATCTCCCCTGTGATCGGGGCTCCGTCTGTTCGGCTGTGCTGCAGCCTGGCACAGAATGAGTTACTTTCATCTACTCATCAAGACTTTGCCGAGCTCCCCTCCCCAATATAAAGCCCTTATTACCTCTCCGGTTCATGGGCCGGACTCTCACGGCCACTTTCACCTTGCTATCCGACATTTTAACATCCGATCAGTGGACGATCCTGATGGATGAGCAGCCCCCCACCGCGGGGCCACAGAGTATCCGATTCAGATGAAGTGTTTATAGAAATCCGCAGATCGGTGCAGCAGATGTCGCCCGGTGTGGTGTAGCGCAGGAAGTATCACTCCATCAGGTAGATCGCCCATCACGATGGAGCCCCGAGCAGAGATCGCTTTCCCTCCTCCGTATCCCTATGAGTAGAGGAGGAATCCCAGCCCTGCTCCTGACGCCATTACCATCTCAGTGCAGGCTGGAGCTGCTCTATGGCCGGGCTGCTGCTGCCAGGCCGCCCCTCCCTCCTCTTCCTCCTCCTTTTTCTGGGATTCAGGCTGGCTCCATCCATACAAGGATGCAACATGCCACCTACAGGACACAAGCCCTATACCATGGCGATTCCAGCACAGGCTACAGCTATGCAAGGATCGCCTGTGTACCCTGCAAGGATCGCCTGTGTACCCTGCAAGGATCGCCTGTGTACCCTGCAAGGATCGCCTGTGTACCCATGCCAGGTGCCCCTGTGTACCAATGCAAGGTGCCTGTATACCCTGAAAGCAGGGCTGTAGCTACAATGGGGCGAGTGAGGCACTCACCTCAGGCGCAGCACCCTGCAAGGATCGCCTGTGTACCCTGCAAGGATCGCCTGTGTACCCATGCCAGGTGCCCCTGTGTACCAATGCAAGGTGCCTGTATACCCTGAAAGCAGGGCTGTAGCTACAATGGGGCGAGTGAGGCACTCACCTCAGGCGCAGCTGAGAGGAGGTGCAGCCAGGGCCGGCCTGGCTGCATCCCCTTGCCCCTGTTGCCTTGGCGAGCACAGGGCACCATTGGCAATAGGAGCGCCAGGCGGCCAACATAGCCTGGGTCTCAGCAGGGAGAATTAGTGGCACAGGCTCTAGCTTCTCCTCGGACCCCCGCTGCTTTCCCCCGCCTGCATGGGCAGAGGACTCTGTGTCCTCCAATCTCTTTTTCTACTTCAAAAGGGAAATGTCAGGGGGTCTGTTTAAAAGCCTGATATTTCCCCAAAGCCCCTGGTCCAAGCCAGGTCAGGAACTTAGAGATCAGCGTCATCAGGAGCAGAGGAGACCGTCAGCCATGATCGGGTCATACTGAGAGCAGCAGGAAGACCACACAAAGGCAAGGTCAGACTGGACTGAGTGGTTTATATATAGTGAGTGGGGTGACATCATCACTCGGAGACAGGAAACTCCCATCTGACTCTCTCAGATGATGCTCTCCTGTCAGGCCATAAGAGGGAGCCTGGGAGTAGTGAGCAACGTTCCAGAGTCTGCTTAGGCAAAGAAGGAAACACAGGTGAGTAAAATGGCAGCCAAGCCAGAATGCTGCAAACCAGTAAAGTCAGGGTGGAACCGCATAATGGCATTTTTAAGGATGCCGGCGAAACCTAAACAATTGGGCGGAGCTAGCGGTGACACATAGCTCCGCCCAACTGTGTACAGTTTCATGTCATCTGACGGGAGCCATGATTGGGCAAAGTCATCTTACAGAGTACTGAGCCCTGATTGGGTAATGTCCAGCAAGCCTTTAGCCAATTAAGGCTTCACAGGGCGTATTGCCTGAAGGTGGCCATACACTTTACAACCATCGCAAGACCTTAGCCTTGCGATGGTTGTAAAAGTAATTTTAAAAAACGTACGATCTGCCCATCTTGGACAGGCAGATCGTACTCTCGATCATCGCAAGCCCGCCCTCCTGAGGGGCGGGCTTCCGATGACCGCAATGCTGAACGGGCAGTGTGCGCACACCGGCCCGTTCGGCATTTGTCTCCCGAGCACCGTTCAAACCAGCCGAAAATCGTACGATTTTTCGGCTGGTTTTCTAGCGTGCTCCTTAGACAAAAGAAGTGCGACCGTACAGTAGAAACGGTCGCATGTCTTCGTTCACACTGCTCGATTCTCGTACGATCGCAGGATTTCCCGTGATTCTCGTACAAGAATCGAGCAGTGTATGGGCACCTTTATGGGGTGTTCAGCAGTCGAACAGACCGCCGAATACCCTTTATTGTTTGTGTGTTCGGCGAACACACGAACTAGCGATGTTCGAGCCCAACTTTATTCTGCGCATGCCATCCTGGTGGTGGGGCGCATGACGTCACATACCGCAAACGTCTGTTGGGGGGCACAATTTTCCGTTCTTGCCTCGGGCGCCAAAGGAGCTAGTTACGGTTCTGCCTGCAAGGATCTTCTGTATACCCATGCACGGTGCTTGCATACCCTGCAAGGATCGCTCGTATGCCCATGCTAGGTGCCCCTGTGTACCAGTGCAAGGTGTCTGTATACCCTGCAATGAGGACAGTTACAGCTATAGGGGGGTTTTTTTCATTTTATTCATCTGAAATTCTGCTTCCTAAAATAATCCAGCTATTTAAAAATAAAAAATAATTTTAACCCTTTCACTGCCAAGGTATTTTTTTTGCACACAATACATATTTTAGGCTTGACAGTTTTTAAAACTAGGGATGTCCCAATACCACTTTTTCAAGACCAACTACTTCCCCTTAGGTACTCACCTATACCAATTACTGATACTTTTCCTTAACCGCTTGCTGACCAGGTGTTTACACCCCCTCCTGGCCAGGCCATTTTTCAGTGTTCAGCGCTGTGGTATTTTGACTGACGTTTTTTTCTATCATGCAACGCTGTACTGAAATTAATTTTATACCATTTTTTAGGGGACACATAAAGCTTTCTTTTGGTAGTGTTTAGTCACCACTGCAATTTGTATTTTTTACTATATTAAGGAAAAATTACTGAAATGTTTTTATTTTTTCCCCCCATTATGTTAGGAAACAATTATTATTACCCAATTTGGTGGTAAAATATAAAAGACAGGGTCACGTCGGGTAAGTAGGCACCAAACATGTCAAGCTTTAAACGTGCGCGCACCTGCGAAATCGCAAAAAACTACCATACCCAAAATTGGCCATGGGCGACGCTTTAAAAGCTTTTACTGCTCATCAGTTTAGTGTTATCAGTGATTGATGGCCCTAGAACTATTGCTCTCACTGCGACGTTCGTGGTTTTTGCATGTATGCACACCCGACGCATGTGTGCATGCGTGTAGGTATGGGTAGGGACTTAAAAACTTTTTTACAACGGCCGGCCGGAAGGCAAACAAAGGGACAATTTAGGGCAGTTTCTCACCAGAACTGATTAGAGATGTCACCAGGGATCCATGCTGGTATCTCCAGGGCTCAAGACAAGTACCAAAACATGTTCCTCCACTGTGTTTCAGGACCTCGCAGGTCCTCTTTCTCGTCTGTCACCTTGAAAAAGGTGTCCTGGGAGGCCGCAAAACTTCAGCTAAGGAACATGTTGTTGGCACTTTTTCTTTGTCACTTGTCTTTAAACAACTGAGACCCATTATGGGGTGCTGGCTTTTTCTAATATGATCTCTCAGGTAGCCATACAGTTCTATCAGTGGAGTTCAGGGTGAGGTGCTGGAAAGATTTATCTACAGGGTTGTTTTTTTTAAAGAATAAAGTTTATTACACTTAACAAACATCCAAAAGAAATACAATTAAAAAAGAACTGTACATAAAGAATACATTCAAAAGGGCATGGGGCCAATGGGCCCTCGTAAAGTGCAGATCCAGTCTTCAGGGCAAGCTAACGTTTAGCACATGAGGCGGCAAGAAATTAGGCAAAGTGGACCCAGCTATACCAAAGCAGGAATTTTATTGGCATTTTATCACTGTGGAGGATCCGGCGTCCCCATTCCCGCACAGAAACAGGACCAGTCAATGTGAACAAGAAGGGAGAGCAGCAGTAACTTGTCTGCATTACAGAAAATATTTGCACAGAGGCAAAGTGTAGGAGTTTATTTCATTCTGGATTACTGCACGGATCCAAAAGAAATATAATCGGACACCAAGATTCAATGAAGAATACACATTGCTCTTGTATTTAGACAATAGTTGCTTAGCCTGGATTTTAAGCTCTACGTTTTTATTGCCTATCACTCTGACCTCATGGCTCTGGTGTCCGGGACAGCTCATGGATCTTCAGAGTGCTTCCATTGTGAAAATATTAGAGCGGCTGAACATTTGTTGCTTAAGAATGGTCAGCTAGTTGAGCCTCAAACAATGCAATTTGGCCAGATACAGTGAATATACAGTTACATTGATTATACTGTTGCTAGCTTAATGCTGATACGAATCTATAGAACTTCATCTACAGGAAGCAATAAATAGGACATTGCTTTTATAAGTGGGAACAAGCAAAACCAGGATTATGGCGTTAGCATTCTTTAGCAATTTCGCTGCTGAGCTTAAAAGCTCCTCTTGCTCCTGTCACCCGGGCTCCTTGCATTGGAGATTAAAGCTTTTGTAATAAATCCACCAAAAAACTGCATGCCTGTCCTGTACAGACTGATTTAATGAATTCATTTCACAATTAGAATTTCAAACAGCAACATGATTTCCATTACAGTGTATAATTAAAGGCCACCTCCACCAGAAGCAATTGCTTTTCCAACATCTTCATGCCTCTCTGAGCCAGCCCATCGATTTATGTCTGTGCCAGATTTCTAAGTCCATGAAGGAGTAATTAGTAATTTTAGATCTGAGAGCACCCTGGAAGGGACTGGTGATGTGGTCTTCCCAGAAGGCAGCTAGGAGGTACAGGCAACGTCACCAATGCCAATGGTGAGACAGAAGAGTCGTTAATGTAAGTGTATTTTAATTCCAACGTTGGCGTTTCATATCTTTTTGCTGCTTTTATAAATAGGTCTGCAGGTTTAAATAGGTATATGTATCTAAGTTTTAACGGTCTACTTAAGACTAGGTTCACACCTGCACTATACCGTACAACACCCGGGATGCGGGTGATCGTGTTCAAGTGAACACAGTGATTGCCGCGCGGCCCCATTGATTTTAAATGGGGTGACATCCGTGCGGCAATCGCAGAAAAAAGGTACCATTACCTTTTTTTTGTGATACAGGACGCGCGGCTGTTCGGAAGCACGGGCAGAATACCGCCCGATGCGACTGGGGTGCCATTAGAAAATAATGGCACCCACAGCGCAATCGGTTCACACCTTTTTGACTCCTGACCGCGTGGAATTGTGCACGATTGCCGCGAGGTGAGGTGTCGCCTAGGTGTGAACGTAGCCTTAACTGTAGAAGAAAAGTGAGGTTACCTGGAGGCTGTGATGTTTGGCAGGGCTGCCTAAATCTCAGACTGGGTACACAATTACAAATCCTTTGGCAGGTAAAACCTCTTCCTTTTTATGTACTTTAAGCAAATAGTTACTCTAGACGTGGGTCCAGCTTAAGGCCCATGTCACGCTTACATTTTTTTAAAATTAAAGGCCATGTCCACCCAAAACTATTGTGCCAATGATGCATGATTGCTGGCAAGTTGAATCATATTCTGTATTTATTTCTGGCAGGCTCTGGTGGGGTATACCCAAAATGACCAGTTCCATCCAACTGTTTCAGCCTTTACAAAACCTAATGATGGTATTATGTCCCCTGTGGATTCTCACATAATTCGAAGGGTAATAAAGTGACACTTTTATATGGGTGTTGGTGGGGTAGGGAGAAATCTTTGCAGAGAAATCTTGCCATTGAGAATCCTGTGGGTTGTATCACTCACTGGTGCTTACCCACATCTGAAATATCACTTTTTTGGCCGAGCAGGCTTTTAAAGGGATTAAAGGAAACCTATACTTGGAGAGAAAGGGAGGCTGCCAGGACTGCAAAACCAGTGGAGCATGTGTTTAAGCTGGTTTCATTTTTATAGGAACGTCCGGTTTCTTTCTTTGCCCTAAGCCATCTTACAGACATTTCCTATGGATGTCTGTATTCAAGGGCAGAGGTCTTCACCTCAATGAAGGGTCTCATCTGTTTTAGTTGTAGGTTCCCTAACAACTGATAGTATGGGAGCAAGATCTAGCACTTTTCATTCCTCTGAAAAACTTTTATTGAGTCATTAAAGGTACAAAACAAAGTAAAACCAACACACACACTGACGCACTTCTGAGTGAGCCTCACAGCCTTTCTGGACCCTGCCATACCCTCCTGAGAGCAAGTAAGTAAACTTTTAAACTGTGGCTGCCTATTGTTCTTCTCCTATTGGTGTATGTCACAGTAAATAGAGAATAGAGAATGTCAACCGGCTATAGAGCACTACAAATCCTCAGCAATCCATGATTGCTGCTTTCCATTCTCTATTGCTGTATAATCATGGATTGATGGGCTCTGTAGTCCTCTATTGCTGGTTGCCATTCTTCATTGCTGAATAATCAGGGGTTTGAGTTACCGTTATTATTTTAGAAAAAGTCACATGTCCCTTTAAGAAAAAGTGTCGGTAATTGGTATTGGCAAGTACCTGAGGGAAAGTACTTGGTCTTGAAAAAGTGGTATCGTTGCATCCCTAGTGTGGGGAGGAGGAAATAATAGCCATGTCTAGTGGACTGGGAGGTTAGCTCTGAAGATTACTCTACTGTATTTTACAGGAATGTGAGTTATGTGTTGAGTTCGGACTGGATCAGGGGCCTAGGCATTTTCCTCACTGACATTGTGTGGGTAAACTACCTAGCTGTCTTAAACTGCATTTCCCCTTTTGCTATATATATAT